>NW_004955556.1:271420-300155 GCF_000276665.1 Chinchilla lanigera | reverse complement strand
CCATTTACCTATAAAGACCTCGAGTTTATCTTTCTTTATAGCTGAGTAATATTCCATTATATAAAAGTACCACAATTTTCTTATCCAATCCTTGGTGGATGGACATTTGGGTTGCTTCTACAATTCAGCAATTACTAATTGTGCTGCTATGAACATAGGTGCACATATATTGCTGTGATATGATGTGTTCAGATCTTCTGGGAAAATACCCAGAAGGGGAATAGCTGGGTTGAATGGGACCTCTAGACCTAGTTTTCTGAGGAATCATGTGCAAGCAGTGCTTTGCCTCACTAGTGTAAAACCTGAAAGAGTTAATTTAAACTAGATGGTATGATAGACATTGTGAAATGATAGGAAAACACTCAAGGGTAAAGGGCAACTGGGATGGGGGAAAAGAGAAGGGAAAGAAGGAGAAATTTTGATGTATGTATATACAGCATAGTTAACATAGTTGTTCGACTGTCTTCTATTTCTTTGCTGAAAGAATCTGTCAATGAGTCTTTGATTGATCAATATTGCATGTCTCTATCTGTTTGCATGAGAAACCACTTTGACGATATCTATGTGTAATACAACAAGCACTGTTAATTTCTTGCCACTTTGTTTGTAAGTCTGTATTGTCTGTACTGTTCTTTTGCTATTTTGTAAAAGGTTGTCTGTTTGTTAATATTTTCCTCCTTTTATTTTTAAAATTAAAAAAAAAGAAAATGAGTACAACTACTACAAAAATTAGTATGGAGCTTCCACAAAGACTAAACATAGAATCATAGTATTACCTAGGTATATTACTCTTGAACACTCTTGCAAAAAAATAAAGACTGCATAGTATAGAGATATGTTATATAGGGATGACACAAATACTGACATGTTTATAGCAGCACCATCCATGATAATTAAGCTGTTCAGACAGCCATTGGTGCTCATCAGTGGACAAATGGATAAAGGAAATGTGCTGTATATACACAGTGTAATATTACCAAGCATGAAAATAAAAAATCTTGTCATTTCCAGTAAAATGTATGAAACTAGAAACAATTAGGTGATATTTGGCAGATGCAGAAAATTAAATCTAATAATTTCTTTTACATAAGAAATGTAAAAAGTACATAAATGAATCAATAAAAAGGTAAAATAAATGAGATAGAACATGAAACCAGGAAATAGACATCTGAAGATGGCAAAGCAGAGAAGTAGGATGTGGAGGGAGGGTAGATGGGACAAAAGATAAGAACAGATATGTTAAATTTATGTAGCAACTTCTTGAAAAGAACCCATTATGACCCAACATTAAGATGATCTGAGAATATCTTGGCAGGATCCAAAACACAAGGCAGGATGGAGAGCCAAAGTGGAGGAAAGGCCAATTTATTTGCTATGGTACATGCCTGCTCTCTGGCCCAGTGGAGAACAGATAGATGGGATATGGATTGTAAACAACACAAAAAGCACATCAGGACAGGTTTTCAACAGTGCCCTGGTACCAGATTTTACTACTCCTCACTGCGAGTTCCTCAGTGGCCTGGTGGTCTTTTTTAGGCAAAGGAATTGTATTAGATGTCCTTGCTCACACTACAAGGGACAGCACTGGTATTGCACCTGCTTCTGACTGCCATTATCCTAGTGGTGAAGGGATGTTGAAAGTCCTCCTTGCTTTTACAGGCTGCCTTGGGAATGATAGGGCTTCCCTTTACTGCTTGTAGATTTTAACATTTATTCAGGATGCGTCATCTGTACTTTTTCCTCTGGTGCCTTCTAAGGTGTGCTGATGGATGAGGCATGCACCCCCTGCAGGAGCCCACTTCAGTGAGTCACCCTTTAACACACCCCTTTCGAGTTCTCTTTTTGCCCTATCTGTGGCATCTTTATCTAGTCTGGGTGTGGATTAGGAGAAAAATGAGCAGAAGTGAGGGTCCCAAAGGTGAGTAAAAACCACTGGAGGAGCCAAATGTGATCCCTTCCTCAGGCAGAGACAGGGCTGTGTCAGCACTCAACTCTCTCATCATCCTGGCCCTCTTCAGTGCAGATGCAGACTCTGCAATAAAACTTTTCTATATCATAAGATGACCACCAAAGCATGTCTTTCCCCTAGGATGACCATAAACCCTGACAGGCATGCCTGAACTGTTCAGCATATACAGAACAAGTTTGAACAGAAAAGATGGATCCAGGGATGAAGTTCTGTATCTGCTGCCCAATGATTGCTTTTTGAGACATGTCAGATACACAGTGCTGTAAGCTCCAGGACAGCAGAGGCCTGAGCTCACTGTCCATTGCTGGATCCCAGGCCTGGTGCCTTGCCTGGCCCTGGACACTCAACACTTTGAACAGAGAGCACATGCTGTCTACCATGGACACTGATTGAAATCAACAATGTTGGTGTCTATGTGCAGCAACAGATACCTGTATCCCTAATCCCAGGCCTGTGTTCCCGCAGAGCCCTGGACTTGATTCCCTGTGGGGCTGCATGGTATCCTGTGGAATCTTTTTCAGCCTATGCTGTCCTTTCCTGCTGTTATGTAAAGCAAATGCAAAGGAAAGTGGGGACAGAGAAGTCAGAAGGAGAGTAGTATGGGTGATAATGAACACCATATACTAAAGAAGGGGTGTGATTTAATCTTTAATGCATTTATTTTTACTTTTTTCACCAAGATGTATGGTGCAGGCAATAGAAGGTTGATGTGTGAAGTGTTGCAGTGGTGACAGTGGTACCTTGGTGAGGGATATATGATGATTTCCTATAGTACATGAAACATGCTGTGACTTTCACTCATATTTCATTTTGACTTCCCCTTTCAATGCCTGTGGCTTTTATAGTATGTGATTCCTGCAAACACAATTGGTAAATGTAAAGAACACTCATGTTCAAGGTTTCTCAAGAATGATTTACTGCTATGTAGGGCTACACAATCAGAGACTATTAGAGTCCACAGGAGTGACAGTCCTGCTCTTGGTGCCCTGGACCCACTGGAAGGGCATCACAGCATCCAGGTCGTAACAGCACAGGCTTTTCCTGGGTCCTTACGATCCACAACATGGTAGGTGCAGTTCTCAGGATGGAAGATGGCATGACACTTTTTTTCATCATAATCGATAGGTACAGAAGCTCTGTCATGGTGAAAAGACCAAGATCTATTAGAAAGATGTGACTGCAGCCCACACCAGCCTGACACCCAATTGGATGGGATCATGTTCATCATCGTAGGGCACCCCTTGGCTAGCAGCCCAGGAGCTGGGCTTCAGACTCCCTGACCCGTGCATCCAACAGTCACACAGACCATCCTTCACACCAGTAACAAACTCCAACCTTCATACACAGAACACGACCAGCCAGAGCAGGTCTCTCAAATGCTGGGAAAGGGAAATCTTGCCAGTCTGGCCCTTTGTACATTCCTGTTTAGAAAGTAGCCAGCACTGCCATTGCTGGAATGTGAGAATGAAAGGTGGTTCTTGAACAGCATGGTGACCTGTAACCAGAGGAGTGAACTCTAGGCCAGGTTAAAATAACCTAAGGAGATAATAATTAGATTTGGGCCACATTTTGGGGACCATTCACTACACACTAAGCAATGCACAGATTAGGGGTCACTGTCCCCAAGAAGCCCATCTCATGGTACTGGATTTAAACTGTCCTTAGAGGACAGAGGCAGCCAGCATCATAGCCCTGCAAGAGAATGTTTCCTTCCATAAGGTGACCTTGGATTTGTATTTTAACAAAGGAGGATGTTTCAATCCCCTTATGGAGCTGTCCTGTGCATTGTTGCTCCTCCATGTTCACTGCTTAGCCCCGGACTACGGCACTCTTAGCAGCTGGGGTTCAGTGAGAGAGGTCAGACATCTGCTCCAAGGGACTGAGACATTGGACAATGACCCAGGGGACCAGGTACCTTTAAATCATCATCTTGTGAATTGTAACACCTGCAGCCATGCTCCAGGCTCTCTGCTTCTTGTGGCATAAACTATGGTATGGTTAAATTGAATTGCAAAATATTCTGAGGAGGTATGATATGATTCTATGGTAGTGATACTGCAATGTAAAGTGGACAAATTTGACCACACAGTGGCAATATAATATTTCCTATCAATAGCACATGGAAAAAAGTGTGCCAAAAATGATGAGAAAAAGTTGAGGGTTTTATTTGTAAAGAAGTGAAATTGTATTTTTTTTACTTGTACTCAGGAATTTTATAGCTAGTATGTTCTGATGTACAGATATGAGAAATGTCATTTCAACCTTAAAAACTTGCGTGCAGATGGAGTTGTGAAATGGGGCAGCTCCTGTGGAAAACACCCCAGGAGTTCTTCGGGAGTTACACCTATAGTTCCATATGACCCAGCAGTGCCACTCCCAGTACAGAGCCCCAAAGAATAGAAAGCAGGGACACAAACACACTTGTATGTTCCAGCAGCGTTATTCAGTACAGAAAATTAAAAAAGAGCTGATATCCAATGTCTCTCCACACCTGAGTGCATTATCCAAGTGTGGGGTGACAGTGCCTTTGAATGTAGCTAAGTGTGATGGAACAAAACTCCATCATGCAGAAATAGGGCTGAACTTTGAGCAGCTGCCCAGAGAAATAAGCCCACACAACAGGCAAGCATCAAGGTTCCACTGACATGAATGATGGAGAAGAGGTAAAGTCACCTGTACAGAAGGAGGAGATTAGATAGACAGCCTCAGGGGTGGACAGGAGTGGCAGATGAAAGTTACAGCTTTAAGTGTTCACAGTTTGGGTTTGCTGTAATTACAACTACTTAGAAACTGCCTTGCACCGTGTTGAAGGCCTGTTATTCCTGCTCCCTGGAGAGGTGAGGTAAGAGAATTTCAACTTCAAGGCCAGCACCAGGAGCTCCATTGCAGAGAGAAACAGAAACAAAAGAATACAGTACTCTAAAAAGTTAGAAAGTAATGATGATGGCCTTAAAATAATGTGAATATATTCAATACCATTCAACTGTACAATTTAAATATAGTTATAAGATTGTACTACTATATGTAATATATGATTTATTTCAAGAAATGATTGAAATACTCTTGCAAGTTGTTTTTAGGATGTGAACATACATAATTCTGCCATTTGTGTGCAGGACCAAGTTGCTGGGCAAAAGACCATCAGTGAATAAAATTTTAATTCTATTCACACCTAGTATGGGAGGGGACACAGCTAGGAGAGCCTCAGCAGAGACATCACAAACATCATGTGGGATGCCCAGAGATGAGCTTGGGAAAAATTAACCCTGTAGCTCCCTCACTGCAGACACTCCCTCACTGTCTGAACAATGGGCTTCGGCAGGCTGGACCCAGGTACAGTGAAGGCCAGGACACCTACCTGCCCTGTTCCAAGAGCCTCACCCTGGGATTACAGATAGTAATGACCTGGATATCTGGACAGTGTCCTGAAGAGATGCCATGGTTCCAAATACTGTCCTACAGAAGTTGAGGCAGATGGGTACCATGCCACACCCAAAATAAAAATGAAAGCTCATGAGAAAACAGACATGACAAGAAGGGGGTCAGTTCTTGGGAACAGGAGCTGGCTCTGAACTGGAGACAAATGAGCACATGCCTAAAGGTAGAGCAATATATCACTTGGGCTAGGAAATTTGGAAGAAAGGAAGAAAAGGGCACCTGAAAGCCTGGTCATATACCAATTATTTTACTGTCCTAGACTTTGGACCTCAGATCTAGGCCCAGAGAAGCTCCTGGGTTCCTACTGGGTGAATGGATACCTGCAGAATCTCATTTCCCACATCCACCTGATAATGCCTAGCTCACAGTAAGGGAAAATGGGGCACAGAGAAGTTGAGGAACTTCCCCTGAGACACAGAGGAACTACACAAGGAAAAGTAGGTTCAGACAGGCCACTGTGACTCCAGGGTCAAGTTTCTTCCTTCACAGCTACTAAGACCAGCCGATATTCTTCTGTACCCATGTCCCTGGGAGGTAGAGAAGGGTCCTGTGGACATGCTGGGATGACCCTGCTCTGAAGGGCAAAAGATGGTCTGAATTCAATAAAGGATCACTGTCTTGTGGGAAGGAATCTTCCATCAGCCTGGATGCTGACCAGGACACATTTCAGAGTCACAGTGTCAGTATGCTGCAAAGACATAGTGAAATAGCAGAGCCTGAAAGTCAAAATGTAGCTATAAAAGGCCACTACTTTGCCTGAGAGGCTCCTCCACACACCAGCCTCAATCCACCCATCAGACTTTTGTCCTTCTTCACTGTGCACCAACAATCAGACCTCTCAGTCATTGTAGGCAAAGTGTTTGAGACACTTAAACTCACATAAGCCTAGGTTGTTCTCATTAAGTCAGCTGCTCACTCTTCTGTTCAGTGGAGTAAGATAAGACTCTGAGTCTCCTGGAGGGATTCAATCGTGGGGGCAAAGCTGAAAATTGCTACTTTTCACAGATTCTGGTAGCAAAGATATTCTTTTCAGGTAAGGGTGAAACTTGGCTCTAGCTCATTTTCTGGCCATGTCTGAAGGCCTGTGTTCTTTCACAAAACAAAACACAGAACACTACTCTTTGCTTTGAAAGACATTATAAACTAAGGACTGGTATGTGCAGGATGGCAGGTATCTATGCTCCAGTTTATCAAAGCCTACATATTTGGCTTCCATAGAAGCCTAGCCCAAAACTTCTGCTGAAATCATGCTTGCCCTGATTTCAATTTGAGCCCCAAAGAGCACAGGGCTTACATAACAAGGCACACACAGATTTTTCCTGACACCTCTCAGCTCATCTCTCTAGCTGTACTTAAGCACTCTTGGCAAAATTGCGAAGGCAAGGCTACAGGGACTATAAGGTCAAATTGGAAAACCCGATCATTAGATACACTTTCCTTGTGCACAAGAACCTGTGTGAATATGGGTATTTCTGAATAAAGTTGCTGATCACGTTTCAAAAATAGCTAAAGAAAATGGAGCAAGAGAAGAGTTACTTTAAGGACCAGAGAAATAAAAGGTAGTCCAGCCATACAGTTGAGTATTATGGATCTTGAAGAGGAAGGATATTCCAACACACTGGAATATCTTATTTATCCAACACACTGGATAAATCTTAAGGACATAGTCCAAAGTTCAGTTAACTAACCCCAAAATGTTAAAAGCTGCATTTCTCTGTTATCTGAGACTCTTAGAGACATAGGCTTTGTAGATATGGAGGGGACAATTGGGATAGCCATGAGTTGGGGAAAGGGAAGGGCAGCGATGGTTGAAAGGGTGCTGGGTTTTAGTTGTGCAAATGCAATGAATCTGGGAGTGAGTGATGAATGTTGCAGAATAGCATGAATATATCTAATGACAATGAGCTGTGGATAAAACACATGGAAGCTAACTCCCCTCTGCACACTCACACTTCTGGAATGCTGCCTCATGTACACTTGGGACTGTGGGTAATGAGAGGCTTGGATCAAGGCTCATGAAGGCCAATAACTGTGCCCTCTGATAGAGGCATAAGTGGTAACAGTTGGGTCATCTGGAAATGAACTTTGGAGGAAGAATTGGAAATTTTGTGAATCTCCAGTCAATTTTTTTCTCTAAATCTGAAACTGTGCTACACAATTTTATCTCCTTGAAATAACCAGAGGGTGAGGTACTGATCAGTGATTAATCTGCTTTTGTCAGAAAGCCAGGTCCATCTTGGTCAGCATGGCATGAGACTCACATGTTGCAGCATTCAATTCCACTGTCACTGCAAGAACAGTCCTCACAGTATTGTGTCTTCCAAGTTGAGTTCACTGGGTATATTGTTCCATCAACATCTTTGCATACTGAAACAGCACAAAGGACATCATCAGTGGAGTCTCAAAGCATGCGACAGGAAAGAAACGCTGTCAGAAAACTGAAGCCAGCCCCTGTCATGTGATCATAAGAAATTTGACAGTTGCCTAAGGAAGTATTCTGTATTCTAATACTGTGCATTCCATGTCACTAATAACATTTTCCTATACCAAGTTTAACTCTTTAAATATTGTATTTCCATATAGGTAATGCCTTCCTCTTTAATGTTACTAGAGTCACAAGGCACTTGTTTTTCCACATTATTCTGCACAAGCATCTCTGACAAAATATTTTACTTCTGTTCCTATTTTGTTTTGAATCACAGTCTCTCAATTCTTTGTGTGACTGTAAATATCTTAAAAAAATACACATGGAAGATCACATTCTCAGAATGCACAAAACCTTAGTTTTAATACCTGGACTCAAGCAAACAAACACAAACAATTCTAAGCAACCTAAATCATTTGTGCCCATGCTCCCCTACTCCTGGAACTATGAGATCCAGATCTCTTGTTGTGGACACATTAGACCATATGTTTAGAACACTAAAACACTCCCTAAGTGATGCTAATATTCAACCAGGGCTCAGACCTTCTGCTGAGGCCCCTGATGCCCATGTATGTTTGCAGGATTCACTTGCTCGGCATCACCCAGGTTTGTTCTGGAAATTGCATTCTCATACCTGCCTTCAGCTTCTCTGAGTCAACACCTTCAGGTTAATGCCTCCCTCTGGCTTGTCAGGCACCTCAATCCCTGAATACATCTTTGGATGCTGAAAGTGGTTCTCAACCTTAATTGCTTCTGGATGTCAATCAAGAAATTTCTGAATATGCAGCTCTGAATCCAGAGATTCTGCTTCACCAAGTCCTTGATAGATCTTGAGAATTCATACATTTCAAAAGTTTTTTAGGCAATTCTCAGCCAGGCAGAATGAAGAATCTTTGTGCATATGCAGGCCAAGGTGGAGACACATTTGCCTCCATTTCTATAACTCAAACATCTCCTTCGAGGTAGATCCAATTATATTTATTTGACAGCTGGTCCTACCTACTAGGCTGCAGTAACATAATGTGCACTGAAACCAGGACTTACCAGGTGGGTAACTTTCACTACTTTCTGTGGGCATCAAATAACAATGAGCACTGCATGAAGACATGAAGGTGGCCAGGACCAGGAGGCTTCCCAGGAGAGTTTTCTGTAATGTAAGGAAAGTCATGGAAGAAAGTGAGTGCACTCGAACTATCATCCTGGAATGAGAGTCACATGCAAGACTCCCTTCAGGATCTGGCAAGTGGATCTGACAGTAGATCTTCTTCCCTCGGGTGACCGGTCAGGCAACCAGACCTACACTCACTAAGAAAATGATAGATAAAATTAAACACGTCAAGGATCCCACTGCTGCAATGAGAATGTGCTTTCTTATTGCAATGGAATTTTAGGAAACCTTTGTAGATGTGTTGAACATTTTAAGTTGTGTTTATAAAAGGCAGAAATGAGAGCGGTATTGAGAGGTTTTGAAAACAAGACAACATATACAAAGACATAGCACAAAGAAAATCCAGTCAGAGGATGGTGGAACCCAGTAGGCCACAGAAGTAACTAGGAAGGCAGATTAAAGCCAGGTTGAAACAAGGACCCTGCTGCTGAGGACTTTATTTTTCACATGATAAAGACCTTTTTGTTGTCATATTTTTATTTTATTGTATTGTATTTTTGTGGTTCTGGACTGTATTCCAGTCCAGATAAGGGCAGGTCTGATGAGTGTGTGAAAAAAGTTGTTAATTCAGGTTGAAACTGGTAGGATGAGAGATGTACAGATGACAAAAACATCTTTTAAGAAGAGCAAGGTACACAAACAAATCTCAGTGTGTGATTCAGGGAATCTTTAGAAAGCAGATGGGGTGGGGGATGTCCTTCTGGAAGGTGCTTGAAGTAAATGAAGTGATGCTATAATGTAGGACAGTACAGATGAAAGAGTAGAAAGATGGATATAGGGGATAAAATAGAAAACGCAGGGAGTGTTCAATAAATGTGGATGAATGACCTGTAAAATAAATGTGCTCTTTGAGATCAGGAGAACTGATCTGTGAAAAGTGATTTTTGAACAGTGGTTGTAGAGCAGATGGTGGACAATTTAGAGAAGAACCAGAGTAAATTTCCCTGTGTCTTCACTATGAAACAAATTTTACAAGGGATTTCTCTAGACTGGGAGCCTGCTCCTCCCAGAATGCTCAGCTCTCTTGGAACTGCACCTGGATCTCTGTTCTCCTGCTCCCCTGCAAACCCAGGCCATCCTTGGATCCCACATATCTGGACTAGGGCTATGACTAAAGACACCAAGAGTCAAGAGCCTGGATGTCTGCTACTCCTACCCCCTGACTTCACTTGTCCTTTGTCACAGATATCAAGCTTGTCTATTTCAAGGACACAACAGTATGGCCAGGTTCCATGGGATAGTGTGGCCACAGCTGGAGAAGAAAATGAGTGGGGCAGGTGCTGTATCTGGGCCATGTGATTGCTGCCTCCAAAGAAGTGCTCTGAGAAGGTAATTGCATTGTATACTATCCAGAGTTTTTGCTGCAATGATGGCAATGGTGCTAATGCCTGAAAGTTCTTTCCACCTTTCTGTGCCACATGCCAAGAGTTTTACAGAAGGTGTGACATGGGAAGACAATAGTAATAAATGAAATAGGAATTATTAGCCCAGGAAATTTCACCCACGTTGTAACAAATGTCCATATGTAGATAAATTGGAACCACACTGAAAGCCCAGAAAAATCCTTTTGCTGACCATACTCATAGGGAAATTGAGGCATATATAAGGCAAATATCTCGATATGCACAAGAATCACTTATGACAAACAGTTCACAGCGAACAATCCATTCATGCATGGGAATATTCTCACACTAATTTTAACATTTGCAGCCATATCTGCACTTCTGAGACTTGACCCAAAGAGAAAGAGAGAGAGGCAAAGAGCAACTCCACTGCAGGCTGCTCAGTGCAGTGGGAAAATGGGAAACCACAAATAGCTCAGGTTGCAGCTATCTGAGAATATGGGAACTCAGGAAAGAACCCAGTAGGCTGACAGATAATAAGGAAAAATGACATAATCCAAGGATCATTGGGGTTTTTTCAGTGACTTGAAGCTAGATGCAAATCAGTTTAGATGCAGTGACAGTTGTGATGGAGACAGGAGCTTAGATACAGACTGCAGGGATGGGCCAAGTTTGAGGAAGACATTTTTGGGTATTTTGTTGTGAATATGACAACTTCAAGCTTTTCTCTTACTTTGTACATTTTCCCCAATGACATATATTAGATTCACAGCTATCAAGGAATGAATTAATGATTTAAAGTATAAACAAAACTGAAGCTCGTTACATGTAACAACATCAGGATTTAGAGCTGCAGTTGCATTTTTTGTCTCAGTCTCCATTTTTCTTACCTTAAAACTTAGTGGAAACCTACAATTTTCTTTCTTTCAAACCTGCCCCTCTGACAGAATTTTGTTCTTTGAATAGAGAAGGTTTCCAGTGCCTGTGATGATCTTGTTTCACTGAGTCACAGAGCTATGGCATCAGAGGAGAAAAGCCATTGGCCAGGGACTTTGCCTTTGGACCTCATCTCCTGGACAGATCCACAGGAAAGCTGACAAAAACAGTACTGCTTTAACACTCGGGTGCATTCCTGAGGGAGCTTGGTAAATACAAAGCTGGAAGTTTCTGCTTCAGTAGATCTACAAACTCAGAGACCAGGTCCCTGGTCATGCTGGTGTTGATGCTTAAGTCCAAGGATCCCCTTGAGTATAGAGGCACTAAAGTCTCATCCCACTCATGCATTCTGTCCTCACATCTGCTTTTGCTCTGTTTGACTTATTCCTGCATCCTGAACCCCTGATCCCTAAGATGTGGTACCCAGGAGAGTGGGATCAGGAGAAGCTTTCTTTAGGGCTTTCCCATTGCCCTATTTCACCACAGAGAAGTTAATCCAGTGTGTCTGTGGTGGAGTCAGGGTCAATGTCTTTCAAAGAAGCCTCCCATGCCCAGTGACTCTACCAGAAAGTCATGTTGGTGAAGTGCTGGCTTGGGGAAAGACACCTGGGTTCCTGGCTTCCCCAGGTTTGAGGTTCAAACCAGGTGGCAGCTGCTTCCCCCACCTCTGTTTCCCCATTTGTAAAATGATACATAAGTTGCAGCTCTTAAACTATATTTAATTCCAAAAGCCACTCACATAGGGACCACGATTGAGACATATATTCAAACTTAGAGAACCTCAGCATGACGTCTTAAATATCAATATAGAGTTACAACAGCATATGTTTCTTTTCCTTGTTATACTTCTCTCCCTCCCCAATAGGGAGCCACTCTCCCATAACAGGATAAGTGATAGTGGTACTGATGCTGTCTATTAATACTCACTTATAAACAATATCAAAGGGGGGAGGACATGAAGCAGGACTTAAAACTAAAAAATCTGTTGTTCTTTGCTCTACTGCAGATAAAAAGCCATAACTTTTGTCCCTGTAAGTAAAATTTTGTAACCTCCTGTTCCCATAACATCCTGTTATGCCCAAGCAGGGCCACCAAGATCTGCTACAAGACTATCACAGCTTGACAAATGGCTTTTGTTCTCCTTCTGCCAGCCCACAAGTTTCAACTGAAGACTAACCCCCTTGGCAGCAAGTGTAAAACAGAAGCCCTTCCTTTGTTCAGCTGTCAGCTCTTTTTGGACAGAAGTCCATTGAGCCAGGTGTGCACCTAAATAAACTCCTGTGATCCCTTGTCTCTTGAATTGTGCAAAACTTGGAAAACATAATGTTGAGTGAAATAAACCAGACACACAAGCTGAAATATCATATGACATCTCTCATTTGAGTGAGGCAAAAGTAAAAACAGAGAAAATGATAAAGGATGGGTAGAAAGGGAGAAGGAGATGGACCACTTACTACAGGGAATTTGTCGAAGGGAACAAGTGGAGGGTTGCGCAGGAGAGAAAGAAGAAATGAGAGGAATAAAGAAGTGCTATATACACTCAGCAATGCCTAACTCGGACATTAACACAAACACTGTATGACAATTAATGTAAACACAATTAATGTAAATACTATATGGCATAATGTGAGCTAAGACAAAAAATATTAGCAAATGTCACTGGATTTCCCTTTAAAAAATATCAGCAAAATTGAAAAAGGTTATAGAGGAATTGAAGGAGGGGGAAAGAGGAGGGAAGGGGATTAAAAAAGAAACAAACAGTAATATGTACATGTACAGACTCCCAAGATGACTGTAAAGTGTATGAGTTGCAAACATGTACTGATTTTTTTTAAAAGCTCTCCCCTCCTGACTCTACCAGTCACACTTGTGAGACTCTGGACTGGAGAGTAATACCTGAGTTCTCATCTCAGCTCCCCCAGGTTTAGGGTTCAAACAAGGTGGCAGCTTCTCCCCCTTCTCCATCTCAGCTTCCTCCTTTTTGATGTGACACACAAATTGCAGCTTTGAAGTTACATTTAATTCCATAAATCACTGAGGTAGGGTCCAAGATCTAGATGCATATTAAAATATATGGAACCTGAGAATAGTTTGTATCTTAAAGAATAGATCTATTCCTTTTATTTTCTAATGTCCCACATCCATTGTACACATTAGATTATAATATAGAAATTATTTAAAGCTGGGTGGCATTAAGCAATAAATTCATGATAAGGAATAAGTGCAATAGCATATCAAATAAAAGTATCTATTCATGTTATCTTTGCTGATATTCATGCATGAAATTAGTTATCTGCTGATGTTAGGCAAGTGCTTATCTTGGTGGCATCCCCGACCCAGTTACCTACCATTGTGGTGAGCAGGACTCTGTTCAGACAGGTGCATCCAAGAACAGTCACATGGAGAATTTATACAGGACAGAGTCATCACACGTTGGACATTCTGGGAGAGACAACTGGCCAAGAAACCACTGAGTATTTACAGAACACTGCTTATTGGCTGATAAATATATTTGTAGATGCTTTATCGGACTTTTGTATATTTACCAGATCACCGTGCAATGTCTTTGACCTTTTGTGCACTCATGACATATGTTTGCACTAGACTTGAAAGAGCAGAAATACAAAGAACATTCCCTTGCTGAGCACTCACCCTAACATTTATAGATTCCTAGGGATAGGTCATATGCACATGTGATTGCACCAAAAAAGATCATGCTCCAGCATGCAAGCTACAGGACAAGTTCTGAAGGTGGTTTTGTGGAGCCATAAACACAGCACAACAGGTGATCCTGGTGGCTTTCAAGGCCTGAGCTGAGGCTCAGAAGGTCTTGTGTGAGACAGCCGAATGTACCAGATATCCTCTCCTTCAGACAGGCACCTGCCTCCCTCCTGACTCCTTGTGGGAAGACTGATACTTTCCCCTCCCTTGGGTCTTGTGTTTGTGCATAAAATTATCTTCACCTCCTTCTCCAACATCATAACAACTCTTGATAATCTCCTACCTCTTTTGACTCTAACTCATTATTATTTGTCTATTTGTTTTCCTGAGAAATTATTTTGTAGATAATAATATGTAAAACAATAGCCATTGATAATTTCCTACCATTTTGTCTGTAATTTGCTAAGTCCCCCCTATTATTATGTTATCCTTCTTTTACTCTTTAAAATAAAAAAAAACAAAGTTCTTTATGTTTGAAGAAGTGCTGCCCACACTTGTGTTGTGTGCTGTCAACTGGGTTACTTTCTGAAGCACCCAGCCTGACTAGTATTCCCTCAATATCCCAACCCCTTGTGTTGCAGTCTGCCCTTTCCTTTCTGCAGCACATTCACACTCAGTGTACATGGGACAAAGAGTATCACAAAATTCACCTGTGTGCCCAATCCTGAGCTTTGCACCTTTCCCCAGGATCACTCACAAATTTGTAAAGGATTTACCTGTGGGAAACACTGACAGCATCACACAACCTCCTGCTCTAGGGGCTCTGTTGCCCCTTTGGAAAATATTCAACTTAAATGCCTTCAGAAAATATGTCTTCCTTTGCAATACAGCTCGAACTTGATGTGAGGGACTCTCAATGGTTCTCTTAATTCCCACCCCATTTTTCAGGTTGATTGCTCCTGAAAAGATAAGTAAAAATGCAGAGAAGTTGCTTATGGGCATCACTTTATGGCTCTTTATCAAGACACACTGGACCCTAGATACCGTGAAAAATCACACCATCTGAAAGAGGAATATGATGCCCACTGGCCCTTCTGGTTGAATAATCTGTAGACAGTACTCATCAGAATTGCTCAACTGGAGAGACCGAGCCAGGAGGTACCCAGGATACAAAATTGGCTGAAAAGACCCGGATTTTGGTTGCTTTGGTTAGCCCCCTAACGGTGGCTCTAAGCCACCTCCTAGATGCTTGGGTATCATACAAAGTAGCTTCTGCATCTCAATCCATGCTCCTGCTGATCCACTGACAATGGAAAGGCCCTGATCCTTTGACTAAGGACAGCCAAGAAGCCATCAAAGCAAAGCCCTTTTAGCGCCACTGGAGGAAAATTTCCACTGAGTGGAATCATGGGAACCAAACACCCAGGTGGCTACAGGAATACAGAGAGACATCAGATGGGAGGGGTTTCTGGTCTCTCTCCATGTGGCAGGTCAGAGTCATGCCTCATGGAAAGCCTGTTCTTTTTTTTTGACCATTCTGAAATATTTCCTAAACCGCAATTAGAGAATTTGAGGATTTTTGGCAGTCTACTTTCTCTCCTCTACTGGTTTCTGCTTGTACTAAGATAATTTTGTGGTTCAGGATACCTTGAAAACCTATTTCATCCAGTTTCAGACTTCACTCTTAGATCACAGAAAAGAAAGAAAAAAAAATAATGTTTTTAAAATCCAAGTGACCCCACAGCTCATAACCAAGAGAAATCTTGGAAGTTGCACCTGTACACAGGTAACCTTAAAATCTTTTATTTTTTTTCTGTGATATAATTTCAATTCCACTGCATTTATACATTGCTAAATTTGTTAAGCTATACCACTCTGTCTCACCATTTGAGATTTTTTTACTTATAAGTCAAATTAATTTAGTTTCTTTGTTTTTTTCAGGTAGAACAAATTGACTTTTGAGATTCTGTTTGGAAAAGGAAGTAACAGAAAATCATGACTGTGCTTGTATTTGTTCTGTTTTCACAAGCAATGTGAATGTTTAAATTTGTAACTATAATATTAAAAATTGTAAATATAAGTGAATATGTATTTCTAAGTATACTTATGTAATTTAAAGTCTCAAAATTATATGTTAAACACTTGAAAGTAAATTAAAATTCAGAAACAACTGTTGCAAATGATCAATTTAATATATTTTCTTTTTAAAGCTTATAAAAAAGAAAACATCTTTGGAGGTTTTTGTTGGATTTATAACTACTAAAAATTCAAAGTTTTAATCTTCATGAGTCCTCAGCAAAGTGTATGTTTCTAAAAGTTAATACTAATTAACAAAGGTATTCCTATATATAAATAATACAATGAAATTATGGTGTGTCTTAATAAAACAGCATAAAATGCAGACATTTAAATAACTTTATCAGTAATGGTAATCTTGTATGATTTTAACATTTTGTAGGGTTTTTAGGAAAATGTAAAGTTTAGAAAGAATTTGAGACAAAAAGGAACAGGGAAGAAAGAGACAATGACAGGTGTTCTTATATTCTTATGCTTCATCAAGGAGGAGAAAAAAAGAGTAGTTTTGTATTTAAAAAGGGTTTTAATGGTAAGTTTTTGCCTTCTGCAGAATGGAAAATGAGAGAAAGGGAAAACCAGAGCACTAAAGTGAGTCATAGTGGGTCTGAGGAAGTCCCAGAAATTTTGTGAAGAGTGAGGTTTACAAAAGGAAGTTTGCTCATTCATCTCCCTTCCCTTCAAGCTTTCTTGCCCCTCTCCATTTACTAAAGCTCTGCTCCTATTTTTCCTTCTATTCTTTTTTAAACACCCTTTTTCCTTCCTTCCCTTTCTCATCCTCCCTCCTTTGTTCCCCTTCCCAAATAAACAAGTTCTTCCTACTTCCCAATATCTATCCTTCATTTTGCTCCTTATTCACACTTAGGGTTTCTTAAACACAAGAAATAATGTGATATTTAATCTTCTGCTTCTGATTTATTTCACTCAAAATTTATTTCAATTTATTTCATGATGCATTCATTTACCTAACTATGTCTCAAGTTTATCCATCTTTAAGACAGAGAAGTACTCTAAGATATATTATGCCCAGGTACAAATTCCCTATGATGAATGTGATCCTTATGCATGTTAAACATGTAATTATAAAAAAATTTGAAAAATAAAAGAAGTTTGCATATGTGTAGAAGTTGTTTGTATTTAACAGATTTGAGTTCTTTAAAAATTAGTATTTCAAACATTAATAAAAACAATTCTAATTTTTTATATTTAATACTAGTATATTTTCTGGTGATTGTTTCTGTAATTATTTGAAATTTCTATCCCAGAATGCACAGATAATATCTTTTAATCAACATAATTTCTTTTGTTTTGGCCAGTGTTTAATTGGGGTTATTATTACTTGGCTAAGCTGTCTTATAAAATTAAAATTTGTTTAAATACTTATTTGCTTTAATGTCTTTTTACAGTCAGTTTATAAGAATGATTAACTCCGGTTTAACTCTGCTAAAGAACTATTGTTTTATCATTATATGGTGTTGATATAAGTATTGTAAAGAATATATAAAACTACTAAGAATCTGATAGTTCTATCTCAGTGGTACCATTAAGACTGTTATCTTCATGTGCTATACTATGGAAAACAACTAGATGGTTTTGTCATTTGCCTAAACTTATCAACACTGTTAAGTATGGCTGTTCCAAGTCTTTTTCATCACAGTTTTACTTTTTTCTAAAATCTGCAGCTAGATGCATGGGAAAGTCTTAGAAATACAACAACAATGTTGGGTTTACTTTGGTTGTCTTTAAAAAATTGATATGACTAAAATCTTTTGGCTACAAAGTAAAATTTTTTGGTTACAAAAGTAAAATATTTTGGTTACAAAGTAAAATTTTTGATTTTGTCTTAAAACTTTTTAACTGTTGCATCTCAAAATTCTACAGAAGTCCTACCTTAACAAAATGGATCTTCTTCAGTGTTTTAAGGTGGTATCTATTCCCTCCAAAAGAGAGAAGCTTAAACTTAATGATGTATACCACGTGCACTCAGCCTGAATCATTTTTAGTTTTTTTTTTTTTCCAGTACCGGGAATTGAACTCATGACCTCATGCTTGCCAGGCAGGCGCTGTACCACTGAGCTAAATCCCCAGCCCCTGAGTCATTTTTAAAATCCTATTTTTGTTTTACTTACTTATATAACTTGTATCTTTTAGGATGCAACATTGTCTGTCAAAGTGACGGTTGTCTAGAGATTTTAAACTGTTCCAACCCGAGAGCAGATGCCAGCACTAATCTCTTCTTTAGATTAAATAGTATGAGATTTGTTTATATCCATCAAAGTTTAGTGGAGAGTAAGTCCAAGAGTCATTTTAAAGGGCCTCTAAAAGTAGCAACTTTCTACTGACTACTTAAGAATAATGAGAATATTATTAATCGTTGTTTATGTTTATGGCATATGATGTCCACATTCATTGAAGTTAGTAGGCCATTCTACACGGCATATATTCACTCTACCTTTCTTCTCCATCTTTTCCTCCTCACCTTTGGTTCATTGGACCCCTCCCATATCCAAGTGATCCAGTCCCCTGTCTTATTCTATCTTACTTCATTTTTTTCTTAGTTTGTACTTTGTCTTACTCAGATGAGAGAAAACATGAACTGATAAAACAAAGAAAAACTAATAAGTTTACGATGTCTCAGGGAGGTTGAGGCAGCTGCAGTGGGAGTTGCCCCTGTGGGGAAAGAGGCCACAGTGATAAAATTAGCCCCTGGACAGGATAAACTATTACTCCTTTGTCACAAAGCGTGGTGACCTTCTCCTGTGCTCTTTCCAACAGACTGATCATAAAACACAGATAAAACCACCAGAGGGAGTCCTTACCAAAGAAAAGCCTAAGCCAACCCTCTAACTACATTTTACTTCACTAAATTTAATAATTACTAATGTTTTTACTTTTATGATATGTGTTTTTAGTATATAATGACAACATTCACTGTAGGGAATTTGTGGTATACAAGAAACATTTTAATTCTAGTTTTTCCTTTTTCCCTCCAATCCACTTTTATTTTTCCAGGATCATATTTATTTATTCATCTTACAAGACCTTATAAATTTAATTACCAAATATACAGTTTAGAACACAGACTAATAAAGCCAAAGAACATATAAAACATGAAAAACAATTGCATTAAGTCAAAGTACACTTTTAGATGAGCTGTACCCAATGGAGTATAGTACATGTTTTTTGCTCGCTTTTCTAATCATGTCTTTCTTCATAATTGTAAAGTTTTTCATATGAAACAAATCATGCAATATTTAAGATTGTGTGTCTGAGTTATTTTATTTAACATTAATTTTAGAGGACACACAGCTGGGTAATACATCAAAATTTCCTACCTGCTCTGATGTGGTAACGGACCTGAAGTGTGTTTTATTTTGATGGTGGTCAGTGCTCCTTTGCAAAAGCTACAGGCTGCTTTTGCTGAGTTCACTGACTCTGTATTTGAGCCAGAAAAATTGAAAGGGTGACTGAAATGCGTCAAAAGGCTTGGTAACTCTGTCTTCATATTCTGTCTGTCCTCTTTGCTGTGATAGAACCTTTGAGTAAGGTTCTACACAGCTCTGCAAACAGAGGTTACTGATATACATTTTACTTTGTAACTCTAATACACAGGTGATTTGAACTATGCCTGTTCAAGCCACTTTCTGCCATCTATTCCTTTCTTTTTTTTATTGAGGCCACTCCAGTGGTCTTGCAACAGCTAGAGCAGTGTAAGAAACAAAAAAACTTCAACCATATCATAAGATGTGCAACAAAGCACCAGGCCAGAATATTTGCAGATTGATTAAACCAGCTACAACAGTAAATCAGCAGTTCCCTGCAGTAGTCCATGAGCACAAGAAATATCTCTGGATCAGTCTTCCTGGCCAGTGCAAATTACTGGACTTTAGCCACAGCAGCAAATGCATGAAAGCCCATTGCTTTTCTTTTTCTGTGAAGAGCTTAATTCCTCTCTTCACCAATGCCCGCTCCATTAGGCTGAAGTCTCAGTATAGGCAGAGCCCTGTCCCCCAATAAAGCCATGCTGTGCAAGACTGTCTGTCCATGGAATATTTGACATGGGCTCCTGTCTCTTTCTCTTGTGTCAAAATGTCCTAAGTCTGAAATCAGGAGAATGGGGAAAATTTATTACTGGACATGAGTTTCATTTAGATGGGAGTGTTGAGGTCTGCTGTGTTATGGCATAGCAGATTGATGGATCACAACAGCAATCCACTGCAGTCTGCAGGAGGAAGAAGAAAGAATATGGAAAATGTTCACCATGAAGAAATAAATATTTGAGGAGACAGATAATTTAATCTCATTTAAACAGTGCACCTTCTGGGTCTCTTCTTGTTCCAGATGAATTTTCTGAATATTTTCTCTAGGTCTGTGAAATGTATCTATGGTATTTTCATCACAACTGCATTGACTCTGTATAAAAATTTTGGGAGTATGACCATTTTCACAATGTCATTTTTTCCTTTCCATGAGCAAGGAATATCTTTCCATTTTTTGAAATCATCTTTGATCTCTTTTCTCAGAGTACTGTGATTTTCACTGTATAGATCTTTACTTCTTTTGCTAGATTGTTTCCTACATATTTCAGTTTTTTGGATGCTATTGTGAAAGGTATGGTGTCCCTTATTTCTCTCTCAGCATATTTGTTATGTTAGTCAGTGAACTCAGCAAAAGAAGCCTGTAACTTTTGCAGTGGAGCACTGACCACCGTCAAAATAAAACACACTTCAGGTCCACTACCACATCAAATCAGGTAGGAAATTGTGATGTATATACCCAGCTATATGAAGACAACAGCATGTAATGTATAGCCATTGTTAATTCCTATCATTTTGTTTTGAGGTCATGTATCAGTTTTGTTGTTTTTGTTTTTCTCTTAATTGTTATTTTGTTAGTTTTTTTGTTTAAAATAAAAAGTGCAAAATGTAAACATGTATTAAAATTGCACATGGTACCCCATGAATTTGTGAAATTTTTATGTTTTATGTAACAGTAAAAGAATCTAATTCATATTTTGCAAGACAAAGACTTCCTTCTTTGGTGGTGAATCTCAGCTCATTTGTCACAGTGATAGAAATCTGAATGACACATCTCAACTATTCAGAACTTCTTCCATAAGAGATGGCACCAAGGAAATATCAAGATAGGTTTTGGAAAAATGAAAACCATGCTAGGAACAAAATATTCTGTGATCACAGTACAACTCCTACTCAAGGTACCTGCTGTGTCATACACAGAGCCGTGAATATCACACCACTTGCCCAATATTCCATGCTTTGTAGAGGTCCTTCCTGCCCCTTGGTGCCAAGGTGCTCTGACTCCTGAGGCTCATGGCCCATGCTCTTCTGTAAGCTAAGTTTCCATTGCCCTACCCAGTCATCATGATATCAGTTTTATTGAGGTTCCCTCTTGCTACATCACTAGAAAAAATAAAATGGAAAAGAAAATAAGGACATTTGCTTATCTGTTTTGAGTTAAAGTTAAAAGGAGGATAGACTCAGGTAGATAAATATTGAATTTGTGCAACAAGCAAAACCAGAGGGAAATATGTAGAGATAAGGTCTTGATCAATATTGAAATTGTTCTATATTCAAAGGAGAAATGATAGTGGTTGATAAATAATTACTAAATATGAGGCTGATAAGGAGGCTCTGTTCAACACCCCAAATATACTGCTTAAGAGTACATTGGCATTTACAAGTATTTTCTACTAAGGTTGTCACCTCCTCTTTTTTCTGGTGCTCCTAACACAGAGCAGGATGTTTCATGTAGTAATTCTGAGAAAAAAAAAGCTCAATATTCAGCTTTGCCAATGAAAACAGACCCTGCCAGCCTATGACAGAGAAAACAGCTTAGCAGAAAAGGTCTGTGGTACCATGAACCAGTCCAGGTTTCATTCTGAATATCAGGCATGAAAGAACACTTGAATACCCATCCAGATTAGGTCAAGATGCCAGAAGTATGGGAAAAGAGAGAGGCCAAAATGGGATGATTCCTGTAAGTCACTGATGTGGGCTCCTATGAACTGCATGCCTTGTCCACAATCTCATCTAAATGGATACCTGAGTAAGGTTGTAGGCAATGGAACCCATATAAATGATAGGATCTTTGGGTAGGAGAAGAGAAATTGTCCTCAGTTCCTGTCATGTCCTTGTCCAGGGAAATCAAAGCAGCCTTTGCATATGCCTGCACTGCAGTGCATGGTGAGATCAGCAGTCTTCAGTAGACAGAGCACAAGGGTTCCATACTGGATGCCATCATGGACATTTAATATCACCCTTGTGCCTAGGAGGGGTCATCACACCTGGGATGAGTGTACAGTGAGGATGGGGAAGATGCATCTTTTGGAGTCATGCATAGGACAGTGAATGCATTTATGGCTTCTGCTTATTAATATTTCATTGAGAATTTTGGAACTGTGTTAAGGGGGATATTTTTCAACAGTTATTTCTTTATGGTGTGCTTGTATAACTATCAGGTAAAGTTCTTTTTAAAAACTTTTAAATTATATTCATACATGTTTGCAGGACATGGAGCTTATGATCATTTTGTGGACAGGGTACATGTACATACTACATCTTTTTTCTTTTTTTAATTCCCTCCTAATGCATTGATATTATCCCTTAGTTATTAAGGACTGCTCAGGCCTGCAATCTCCCAAATGAGTGTACAGTGAAGGCTTCAATGAGTCAAGTGGTATGATTTTAGGGCTTCCTGGAGGATCAAAACCCTCTAAAGAATTTAAGATGAAGATCTTCTCTGGGAATCCTCTATTTATTTGTCATCAAAACAAAGGAGGGGAATATTGAAGAAAGGAAGGAATCTGAGCAGGACCAAAAGTCTGCTCACGGGATTCTCCAAGTAAGACATTATGTTAATTTAGGAGAACTATGTTATCTCCAGGAAGGTTACCACTCAGGAGTGAGATTCAGCTACAGTCTTTATCTAGTTAATAAAGGGTGGGGCCGGGTGTCCTTAGCTGTGGCTTTGTCTTGTCTTTTGAGGTGTCCCAGCTTCACCTGCCATTACAGGCCTCAGCTGGGAACAGTGACTCAACTAGGTTCACTTATTGTGAATCCACTGCCCATCTCCAGACAAGGGGCCTAGGCCTTGGACAGACTCACAGGTAAACATGGAAAAGCCAATTGGTTAATTTAAATCCTGCTCTGAGCCATTATGTAGTGGTCTCCATAACTCTTCCCCTCACCTCCCCATCCCCACTTCTCCTCTAATTGCCCTATCCAGATTTGCATTCTTGTGGATATTATTAAAGCTAGCTCATGTTGTGGCATAGAATGGCTTACATTCATTGATGATATCAGGGTCCTGTGCATGGCATACCTTTATTCTACTTATTTCCCCTTTTCTCCATTTCATCTCTCACCCTTGTGATCTTGGATCCCTTTCTATTTCAAGAGGGCCATCTTCTTGTCCCCTTCTAGCCATTCTTTATTATTCTCTTTGTATTTTGCCTCACTCAAATATGAGATACCATTTCGTATTTAATCTTCTGTGTCTGGTTTATTTCACTCAATATTATGTTCTCCAGGTGTTCCATCTTCCTACAAATCTCAAATTTGTCATTCTCTATAGTCTATTAGTATTCCATGATACATAGATACCATATTTTTCTTATCCACTTGTCTGTTGAAGATTATAAAAGCTGTTTTCAGGATTTAGTTATTATAAATTGTGCTGCTATAAACATTGGTACACATGTATCACTGTAGTATAATGTCTTAAATTTTTGGGGGAAGAAACCTAGAAGAGGGATAGCTAGGTCATATGGAATTCCTATTTTAAGTTCTTTGAGAGATCTCCATAATGTTTGTACTAGTTTATATTCCCACCAGTAGTGTAGGAAGGTTCCTTTTGCATTACAGTTTTGCCAGCATTTATTACTGTTTGATTCCCCAACATTCTTGATTTAATTCTTTGTGAAATAAGATGGAGCCTTAGCATTGTTTAATTTGCATGTCTCTAATGGTCAGAGGTGTTGAACATTTTTGCATATATTTATGGACCATTTGTACTTCTTCCTCTGTGAAGTGTCTGTTAATTTCTCTTGCCCATTTCTTAGCATTTGCATGCATCAATAATAATAAAGTGGATCTTCAATTTTTTGAGTGTCTTTATATATTCTAGGTATAAGCCTTCTGTCTGAAGAGTAACTGTCCCAAAGTTTTCCAATTCTGTATGGTTTTTTTTTTCACTCTGTTAATTAATTCTTTGGCTGTACAGAAGCCTTCTAGTCTGGTATAATCCTGTTTGTTGATTCTTGATGTTATTTCTTGTACAACTGAGGTTCTGTTTATAAAGTCTTTTCCTATACCTGTGTCTTCAATTGTTTTGCCTATTTCAACTTCCAATAGGTTTCATTAGTATTTAGATCTTTGATTCATTTTGATTTTAAGTTATTGTATGGTGAGAGATATGGTTCAAGTTTCAGTCTTCTGCAAGAGGTGACCACTTTTCCCAACACCACTTGTAGAGTAGGGCAACACAGTGTCAAAGATCAAATAGCTAAATGTATTTTAGGATGCTTCTGTATCCTCTGTTCTGTTCCATTGACCCCTGTATCTGCTTTTGTTAGAGTACCAAGCCAATTGTATCATTATTGCTTTGTAGCATAGCTCAAAGTCTACTAATGTAAGGCTTCTTGCTTTGCATTTGTTGTCCAAAATTGCTTTTGCTATTTTGAGTCTCTTTTGGTTCCATACGAATTTTGGAATTGTTTTGTCTAGTTTTGTAAAGTATGCTGTTAACATCTTGACTGAGACAACACTGAATCTGTATAAGAATTTTGGGAGTACAGTCATTTTAACAATATTTTTTTCTGCAGATCCTGGGAACAGTGGAAATCTTTTTAATTTCTAATACCCTCTCCAATCTCCTTTTATGAGTACTGTAGTTATCTGCTTAGAGGTCCTTCACTTCCTTGATTAGGCTAATTCACAGGTTATTGATTTTTCTTGCTGCTACCATGAATCTCATTGTTTGTGTAATTTTCTTCTCTGTGCATTCATTTATTGTTGCACACAAATGAGAATTTTGTGTGTTGATCTTCTATCAGGTTATGTTGATGAAGTTGGTTACTAATTCTAAGAGTCTTTGGTGGAGTTCTTTGGGTACTCTGTGTAGAATATCATGTCATTTTCACATAATGGTAATTTCAATTTTTTTCTTCTCTGTATGTATGCTTTATATTTGTTTCTGTGGCCTGATTCCTCTGGTTAATGTTTCAAGAACTATGTTGAACAGAAGTGGAGATAGTGGACATCCTTGTCTTGTTCTTGATTTTAGGGACAATGTTTTTAGTTTTTCCCCATTTGGTATAGTTGTGGCTGGTAAATAGCTTTTATCAAACTCAGGTATGATCCCTCTATATCTGTTTTCTTCAGGGTTTATATTATGAAAGTGTGTTGGATTTTATCAAAAGCCTTTTCTGCACCTATTGATGCAATCATTTTTTTTTAACCTTGCTTCTGTTTTGTGACCATTTATTGATTTATGTGTGTTGAACTGTCCTTGTATCTCTGGGATGAAATATACTTCATGATAAATCATCTGCTAGATGATGTGCTGGATTTTATTTGTTAATATCTTGTCAATCTTTGCATCTATGTTCATTAAGGTGATTGGGGATTATTGACTCTTTTTACTACATAAAAGAAAGTTACTCATTTCTACTTATTATGTTCATTTCATTTGAAATATAAAAGGAGCCCTCTTGCTGAATATTATAACTTGTTCTCTTAGAGCATAAACCACAAGGTAAGGTAAATTTTATACAAATATGTTGTCTGGAGAAACTCCATTTTTTACTTCAAACTAAATTTTAAAGTTACTAGCCTAGTGAGCAAATGCTTTCAATTTTCATTTACATTTTTCTGTATTGAGACCTATAAATAAATGCACAGGGGTTTTTGTATTTTTTAAAAAAAGGGGATTGGCCTCTAGTTTGTTGCTGTTGTTAGGTCTTTGCTTAGCTTTGGGATTAGAGTAATATTGGCTTTTATAAATGAATTTGGGTGTATGGCCATTTTCACAATGTTGGTCATACTCCTAAATACTCCCAAAACTGCTGTACAGATTCAATGCAATTCCCATTCAACTACCATTAGCATACCTCACAGATCTCGAGAAAACATGCCGTAAATTCATCTGGAACCAGAAGAGACCCAGAATAGCAAAAGCAATTCTGGGCAACCAGGACAAGTCAGGTGGAATTAAAATCCCTGACCTGAAATTATACTATAAAGCTACGGTCATAAAATCAACCTGGTACTGGCTAAAAAACAGACCTGAGGATCAATGGAACAGACTGGAAGAAACAGCCACAACCAAAAACACACTCAGCCACCTAATCTTTGATAAAGGGGCCAATCAAACTCACTGGAAAAACGATAGCCTCTTTAATAAATAGTGCTGGAAAAATTGGCTTGCTACCTGCCAAAGACTGAAAATAGACCCAAGCCTATCACCATGCACCAAACTCAAGTCAAAATGGTTCACAGATCTCAATATTAAAACAGAAACACTCAATCTGTTGGCAGAGGAAGTAGGTAAAAACCTTGAAGCCATAGGGGTAGGCAGAGAGTTCATGAACAAAAACCAAATTGCACGTGAAACACTTCAAAGAGTCAACAACTAGGATCTCATCCTACTGAAAAATTTCTGCACATCTAAAGAAATCACCAGCAGAGTAAAAAGAAAACCCACAAACTGGAAAAAAATTTTAGGTGACTGTCCCTCAGACAAAGGGCTTCTATCTAGAACATGTAAAGAATTAAAAAATATCAGCCACTCCCCCAAATTCAAAGACCCAATCCAATTTTGTGAACCTTTGATTTTTTAGGAATATGTTGTTGATGTTCTGGAAGGTTTTCCTCTTTCAAAATTTCTTTTGTTGATGATTTGTATGTTCATGTCACAGTGTTCTGATAGCATCGATTAATTTCAATTCTCTTATATTTACTTAGGCAGGCTTTATGGACCAGTATCTGACCTATTTTTTAAAAAGTAACACGTGCTGCCAAAAAGAATGTATTCCATCCTTCAGTTGCAGCAGTTTTTGTTTTAGGCACATAGGTGCCCCAGTATTCTTTTTAAATTTTAAATAGAAAAAAATTAAACACAACTTCATAACAAGATAATAGGAGAGTAACAATGGCTAATACATTGTGTATTATTATTTTCCATGTAGTTACTCAGAATACAATATATGGACATGTAAAAATTGTCCAAAAAGTATTAGCGCAACATTTTCTGGTCAATGAACTAAATGAAATTAGTAGTATAACTAATATATATATATATATATATTTTTTTTTTCTTTTCCCTTCCTTCTTTTCTCCTTTCCCCCATCACATATTCTCTTTCTTTTTGAACAGTTTCTTCACATTACAAAGTATCTATTTTATATTTTGGATTTTATTTACTCTTAAAGCTCCTGACACTAGGGTTACAATACAAGTATAATTATCTCAGCTATCTTCTGTATACATATATTTTTTTTTCTTCCCCCATCCCAGTTGTTCTTTCCTTTTGAGCAGTTTCCTTCCCTTTCACAATATGTATTGTATTTTTTGGATCTTATTTATTTTTAAGTTTCTTACACTAGGGAGACAATAAGATATTTACATATATGAGTTTAATTTATTTCACTAATGGCTATGGTCTCTAGTTGCATCCATTTAAGTATAAAATCCTGAAGATTATCCTCTTTATAGCTGAGTAGTATTTCATTGCATAGAAATACTACATCTTTTTTATTCTTTCCTCAGTTGATGGGCATTTTATTAGTTTTCAAATTCTAACAACTACAAATTGTGCTGCTATAAACATGGGTGCACATATATTGCTGTGGTATGATGTTTTTAATTCTTCTGGGAAAATATCCAGGTGAATAGCTGGATCAAATGGAACCTCTACGCCTAGTTTTTAGAGGAATCTCCACACAGATTTCCACAGAATTTTTACCAGTCCACATTCTCACCAATACTAAGGAAATGTTCCTTTTCTCCACAGCCCCAGTAGTATTTGTTGCTTGTTGATTTCTTGATGATAACCACCCTTGCTTGGGTGAGGTGGAAACTCAGTGTTGTTTTAATTTGTGTCTCTCAAATCACTAAATATGTTGAACATTTTTCATATATTTTTGTGATTTTTATTTGTTCTTCTGAGACTGTGTATTCATCTCAAATGCCCATCTTTGGATTGAATTTTGGGATCTGATTTTTTTCAATTTTTATATGTTCAATATAGAAGTCATTTGTCTGTGGGGAAACTGGCTATAATTTTTTCCCATTTTATGTGCTGTTCTTTCATTCTGTTGGTGATTTCTTTTGCTGTGCAAAAACTTTTTCAGGCGAGACCTTGTTTGTTGATTTTTTGTAGTATTTTCCCTGAAGTCTGTGTTTTGTTTATGAAGTCTCTGCCTATATCTACGTCTTTGAGATTTCTGCCTTATTTCTTTTCCAGTAAGTTTGGTGTTTCTGGTCTAAGACTAAGATATTTGATCCATTTTGACAATAGATTAGTGCCTGATGATAGACATGGATCTAGTTTTAGTCTTTGGCATGTAAAGAGCCAGTTTTTCCAGCACCATTTATTAAGGTGACTATCTTTCTTCCAGTGAACATGTTTGGCTCCTTTATCAAAGATGAGGTGGCTGGGGCATTTGGGGAATGTGTATGCATCTTCTGTTCTGTTCCACTGAT
>NW_004955556.1:223936-265333 GCF_000276665.1 Chinchilla lanigera | reverse complement strand
ACTCAGTCTGTAATGTCCGTGGGGTCTTTGTTCTCACGTCCTGCTCTCAGGGATTGGATGGGGCCTACCTGGCTCTGTGCGAGCATTTCAGCTGGGAATCGTGGTGGTATGCGTCCAGCGCAAACTCGGACTCAGGAGCCTTGCCGCTCCTGGAGCCACATTTTCTTTACCCATTCATCTTTTGATGGGCATTGGAGCTCTTTACAAGATTTACCTATTATAAATTGTGCTGCCATAAAATAAGGTGTGTATATATCATTGTGGTATGATGCTTTTAACTTGATGGGGAAGATAATAAGAAGAATAGCTGATTCAAATGAAATCTCTAATCTTAACTTTTTGAGGAAACTACATATTGATTTCCATATTGATTGTATGAATTTACACTCCCATCAAAAGTGAAGAAGTGTTCCTTATCCTCACAGTTTCACCGCTGTTTGTTATTATTTGATTTTTTGGTGGTAGGCATTCTTTCTGGAGTGAAATGCAATCTCAATGTTTTAACTTACAATTCTTGAATGACTATGATGTGTGTTCCTGCTTTTAAAAATGTATACCTAAGTGTTTTCAGAGGAACTTGTTATGTGAAATAATTGCCAGAGCTCTTCAAAAATATCAAGGCTGTCGAAGTTCACAAAAGGCTGATCTGTGGTTTCTGATTAAAGGTAGCTGAAGTAATCTCATGACTAAATACAATCTGTAATTCTGGACTCAAATAGAGACTATGGGAAAATAATGACATTTGCTTATGTTATATGGACAATATGGTATCAATGCTTGTTGTTTTTTGCAAGGTAGGTATTATTTCATGTTGTATCTTGTACCTAGCTGATCTCTCACGGCCTTATGAACTCATAGGTGGGCCTATTGGGAGTGACTGAATAACAGGTATGTGACACTAGATTGTAGGTGTTTGATACTGAATCAGCCTGTTCATTGGTTTAACATAGTTCTGGATGGGATGATAGAATTATAGCAGAGGAAAGCACCACCCTGGGTTGTGGCACCAACAAATAGGCTTGTTCCCTGGTGGAAAATAAAGGGAAGAAGAGAAAGAAGTCTGCTGTCTCCTGCCTGTCATTCCATGAACATGCTCCTCTGCCATGCTGCCTTGCCTTGGAGCCAGCCAATTACTGTTATTTGTACATGATACATAGTAAATGTACATATTTATGGGATGCATTATGACTTTTCAATACATGTACACAAAGCATAAAGAGCAGATCAGTTTAATTGGGAGATGTATCACCTCCATTCATGGAGAACATGAATTATACTCTCTCTTAGTGTTTTGACATCTTTAATTAGTTGTTGTCAAGAATAGTTGTCCCACTGTGCTAAAGAGTACAAGAACCCATTCCTCATATCCACCTGCATATAAAACCACAAAATCAAAGAATCAAATTCATGGGTAAACAGCATGATGTTGGCCAAGGAGGGGAGAGATGGGAGCCATCACAGTGACTGTTTCATAGCTACAGTATTTCCATATCTGTGGTGAAAGTGCAGCAGGTGGGTATTGGTGACAGCTACACAGCAGTGTGAATGAAACGAGCACAACTGTACTGCATACTTAAAGTGTGATACAAAGATGGGATAAATATTGTATAAATTTTGAGGTGATTTTTTTAAAGATTGAGTAAACAACTATGAGAATCGAGATCATAACTCATATCACTCAAGTCCACCTGTTGTGCTTGCATGTGGCAAAACAGGATATGAAGACTTTTAGATGTGCTTCGGAGGGTGAGCTGTGAGCAAAGCGAAAAAGACCTAAACCCATGTATTCACAATAAGCAACAGTGAGAGTCTGTGAAGGGAAGGAAGGTGAAGATATAGTTGTTTAGAAGAGGATGTCCTAGAGGTCACCAAGACTCCAGTAGAAATCAGACACAATTAACTCTTCAAGCAGAGGAACCCAAGAAGTTGTGCCCCAAATTATTTGTCTCCCAGTCTCCTTTGAACCATGATAAGAACTTTGAAATAAGACTTACTGGAATTAAAGTTGGACAAAGCACATTCTAATTTCCCAGAAAGATGATAAAATTGAGGGGCTGCCTCATATGATAAATGATCCTCATAGCAAGTTTGAACATGATGGTCAGTGTGGGGAATTGTAGCACTGCATCAATTGCCCACAGCTGCTTGCTTGATATTTGTCAGGTGCAGAGTAACTCTAAGCCCCAGCACAGCAAGAGTCTGACCTCTCCATTCACTGCTAGATCCCAGGCCTAGCACCTTGCATGGTGCAAACAATCAATAATGGATGATGGAAGCACACACTCTCTAACACACATGCAGTAAAAGAAACGTGGGTTATCACTGAAATCACCTAATGCTGAGTGTTTGTGCACAGCAAAAGACACAGAGATCCCTGTACTCAGGTTGGGGCACACTGTCAGAGCCCTGGCCTTGATTTGCTGATGGTCTGTATATCTTTCTGTGAGAAATTTATCAAGCTGTTTTTCCCACCGTGTCCTGACTTCAGGTATATGTGGAGGAATGTGAGGACAAAGTAGTTATGATACTACCTGAAATAAAGCTAGAGTTTGAACACGAATTCTGCAAACTGAATAAAGAGCTAACATCATCTCAAAGATACACTTATTTTTTCTTTGTTCACAAAGTTGCAGGACATAGGCAGCAGAGGGTGATGTGTGAGAAGTGGTAGAGGTAGCAGTGTTTTCTGTGGAGAGATGCATGAAGACTAACTGCAATGTGGGAATCATGCTGCACCTTTAATTTATATTATTTTGTCTACCCCTTTAAATGTCTGTGGGCTTTGTTATGTACATTAAATTACTACACACATAATTAATAATATTAAAAAATACATACTCGAGGATTTGCTCAAGAATGATTTTACTGATAGGCAGGGCTCCACAATCACAGACTGGTAGAAATCAAGAGAGATGAACTGAATGAGGTAGACTTTCTCTTGTACTATTCCTGTGGTGATACTACTAACATGAGGATGGTGGTTTCTGAGAAGGGAGTAGGACACGCTCGGCCGCCTTCAAGACATCAAGTATCCGGACATAGAAAGTACAAGGCTTTGGTTGATCCCAAGTCTGCACAACAGTGACGCTACAGTCATTCGTGTGAAACACGGTGTGGCATTTGGACTTGTCATACTGAAGAGGTATATGGAGTCTGCCATGGAGAAAGAACACAGCTGTTAGAAGGACAAGAACAAAAGTCACCCCATTCCACTGCCCAGGCCAGTTCTCAACTGATGCTGTCTTGGGTACCCATCACTAACCTAAGGTACACCTTGTTTGGGAGCCTTAAGGTACGTCCCAGACACCTAGATCTGTCTGTACCATAGAGCACAGACAGCAGCTCTCACGTATATCCTCCATTTATCCCTGTATGCCCAGAAAGCAGAACACTTTCTCACAGGTCAAGGACAGGGTTGCCTCACACTGTGGTTGGGAAGTCTTATCCAGGCAGTTGTTTTCCCATTCTCTCTATTTAGGAGGTGGTCAGCACTGACACAGCTGGAATGTGGTAAAAAGTGCTCTCTCACATCATGTGGTGAGCTATTACCAGATCTGCTAACACCACCAACAGAAGCAAGGGAGCCAACCCAGGTCTCAGTCCAAAGAGGCAAAAGAAATATAATTAACTTAGGGCCACATTCCTGGAAAAATCCAACTCACATCCAGTGGGGCCCAGCTTTGTGCTCTCTATCCCCTTCAAGTACACTGAAGAAGGGTTAAAATGCCTTACATGTACAGAAGCAGTAAATTCAACAGTACTTTGGGAAAATATTTCCCCTCATGTAGAGATACTGGACTTATACTTTAATAAGAGAATCATTTCCATCTCTTTCTCAGCCATTCAAAGCAGTGTGGTTCTTCAATGCTCACTACATGGACCCTAAGCACTAACACTTATGGTCCTTCAGGATACACTAAAGAGGAAGGCAGAAATCTGATCACTGGGACCAAGGCACTGGGCACTGAGCCAGTGGACCAGGCATAATAGATACCCCTTAATACAGCATCCTGTAAGAAAAAGCAGAATATGGAATCCTACATTGGGCTCTAAAGTCCCCCTCCATTAAGACTAAAAACTGGTTCCGTGGCATTACAAAATATTCTGAAGTGTTTATGAGTTGAGAGACTATGATGCAGAGCTATTTATTTAACTAATAGCCTCACAAATGACTATATAAGGTTTGATATCCAGTACACAAAAGGATAAAAGAAAAAATGCTATTAATTGCCATTACTTTTAGAAAGTAGAACTATAAATAAAGTAATATTTTTGTTGTACTTTCCAATATTTCTATACAAAATGTAAGTTTTTAGCACACCTATAAGAAAATGTCATTGAAAATATTTTAAAATTCAGAAGTGATGGTATTCATATCTGAATGGGAAATGGTTCAACAACAGAGGAAGTAAGCCTGATAGTTATCAGAAGTTAAACCCAAAGTGCATATAACTTATGAATTCTACTACAGTTAGAACTTTAAAGAGAGAAAAACAAAAATGTCAACACACGTGTGTGCTCCAGCTGTCTTACTCACTATAAACAAACATGCAGGCATCTAGAAGTCTCTTTACACAGCAATGGATAAACCACACATGGAGCTCTAACGCATGGTGTTATTACTGTGGAGCTGAGGAAATGTGCATCAACAGGGCTGCATGTTGGGCAGCACCTCAGAAAAGTAATTCAACAGACCAGACAAGCACCATGAGTTCCACTAGCATGAACTACCTAGAAGAGGAAAAGTCACTTAGACAGAAGGAAGATTAGAAGATTGCGGATTAGGGGTGGGCAGAAAAGGGGAATGGAAATTATAGAATACAGAATACAGCGTTAGGGTTTGGGATCATTAAAACTTTTGGGAATAGTCAGATATTGTGGGATCCATATAATCCCAAGTACATGGGAGGGTGAGGCAGAAGGATTGAAATTTCAAGGCCAGCATTGAGGAAGGCCGGGGATTGATCAAAAGTACTCACACAGCAAACAAATAATACTACAACAAAAAAACTGGAAATGGTGATGTTTCAACAATAATGTGAATGTCAATGTCCGTGAATTTTAAACTTGAAAATTATCAAATTAAAATTTTTACATAATATATATTTTACTCATATAGCAAATAATTATAAATAAAATAGTGATCATTAAAAGATACCTAATCTTAAAAACATGTTTGGTAGGTAAAGAATGTGTATAATTTTTCCATCATTGTGCAGGATTAAGTTGTTGACTCAGGACCCATCACTGGATTCAACTTTAATTCCAACCAGAGCTAGCATGAGAGAGTAAACAGCTGAGAATCTCAGGGAGAACATTGTTTTCCTGTTATTAGACCCCTCCACCGGGAGGCTGGATGCTTTCTTATCTGTCTGGGTTCAGGGCTTGTGGGGCTGGGCCTGTGTCAAACAGAGACACGAACACCCCCCTGCTTTGTCCAGTGAGCCTCTGTCTCAGAGACGATTAACTAAATAAGCCCGTGTTGCCTCCACGAAAGAAAGATCATGAGAAAACATACATGGTAGGAAGTGAAACAGTTAAAGTTGAAGAGACAGCTAATTCTGATAATTGGATAATTGAGTCCATGTCCCTACAGCAAAGCAGCATGAATTACGGGACAGAAAACATGGCAGGAAAGAATAAAAAATCTGCACTCTATCCCCCAAGTACTACAGCTTTGACATCCATAGAAAACTCATAGGAAACACTGGCAGAATCCTAGGCTACCCTCTGTTCAATATGAGCAGTGAAGGAACACAGGGTTTAAGAAAAAGTACACTGAAGATCACTCCTGATAATTCCCATCTGATAATTCCAACCTGGACACATGGTTTTGAGTCTGTCCTTGTCCTAGGCTCAGGGCCAAAGACCAGGCCCATAGAAATTATAACAACCACAGTAAGTGAATGGATAACTATGCTAAATATCATTTATTTCTCACTTCCACCTGACAATCTTCAGATTATTGTGAGGAATGAGACTGTGAGAGACTGAGAAACTTACAAGGGAACACACAGCTATTACACAAGTTCAAGGATATTCAGACTCAGGTAGCTGAGTCCAGCATTGAGGGTCTTTTCACTTTTCTGCCAGGATTTGTACTCACTCTTCTTCACTTGACTTTTGTGAAATAAAAGGTCCTATGGTTGTACAAGTATGAGAGATGACTGTTCTATGGGTGACCATTTAGAAAACAGGTGGAAATGCTCCCTTGTGAGGGAGGAAATTTGGACTATTACAGGATATGGTTGAGATTCAATCACGCTTCAGAGTCAACTTTTACTTGCTACCAAGAAAAGTCTACTTTTAAGAGCCACAAAATCAAGAAACAGCTGAAATAGGCTGTTTTCAGTCATTAAAATGTCTGGGAAGATGCACTTGACATCTGTCTCAGCCTGGTAGTGAAACTTTCTCTCCCATTGCTCCACTATGCACTAAGTAAGAGGCTACTCAACCATTGTGGGAAGAACTTTCCAGAAAGTTTAACTCTCATAATATTTGGGCATTCAGGTTAAGTGATCTTTTTGCTCCTCTAGTTTCTGTGGTATATGTAGGATTCTCTGAGATTCTATTACGGTAAGTCTTAGAGGCATGTTCGGGAAATGCTACATTAAACAATGCTTCTTCCTGCAAAGACACTCCTGTTAGGCATGCACATTAGGTGGATGGTAGAACAATTGCCTAGTATGCCTGAGTCCTGGAACCATTGCTATGACTACAAAAAACAAATAAAACAGACACTATTCTTGGAAAACACTATAAGCCAGAGCTTACTGATAGAGATATTAGGACTGTGGACTGTTAGTAAGGTGCTTCATTTGAACATGGCTCAGGTATCTGCACTCTACCCACCAAGTGATACAGCTTTGACATCCACAGAAAACTGGTAGGAAGCACTGGTAGAATCCTAGGCTACCCTCAGTTCAATATGAGCAGTGAAGGAACACGGGGTTTCAGAGAAAGTGCACTGAAGATCACTCCTGATAACTCCCATCTTTTCGTTATGACTGTGTTTACAATACTTCTGTTATTGTACTCCTCCAAGGTTAAGGCTACAGTGGTCATGAAGACAAATTCGACAAAGGCATTTGGCCAATGAATATTCTTTTCATTTCTCCAGAAACCATGCACATACGGATATTCCAGAATAAATATAATGAATAGGTAAAGAGGATTAAAACTGAAGTGGAATCAAGTCAAGTGCCCATTCACAGGTGAAACCATAGCTATAACGTGTTCTGTCCATACAATTTAATGTCACAATGTTTGCAGTAAAGGACATTCTAGCACACATTGCTATAAGGATAGACCTTGAGCATTTCATGCTAAGTTCAGTGAAGGCATCTCAACAGTTGAAATATTTAGTGCATGCAAGTGTATGAATCTCCTAGAACAGCTGTGTGATGCTTGTAGATACAGAAGGGAGAACAGTGATGGCCAAGGGCTGGGGCACCAGGGGAGGGAAGTGATGGTTGTATTGATGCTGAACTTTAGTTGTCCAAGATAAAAGGACTGTTGGGATAATTGGTGCAGCTGTTGCACAGCAGTGTGAATCTACTAAATGAACATGATCAGTACAAAATACAGGACTAAAATTAAACTCCTGCATCAAATCCAGAGTGAGCCCTCATGGACACTGTGGCATCTAGGTGACAGTCACTTTTGGATACAGACTCTCACTGGTAGTAGATGGAACTGCTCCTGGGGATGTTGACAGTCTGGGTTGCTATGCCTATAGAGCAGACAGATGGGAAATCTCAGTCTTCACTCAATTTTAATGTGAGTCTAAAAATGCTATAAAAATAAATCTCTTAGAAACACATGAAAGAGGCCAGGCATGTTGGTGCAAGCCTGTAATCCCAGCACTGGGAAGGCTGAGGCAGGAGTATTGTTGTGAGTTCAAGACCAGCCTGGGTTACAAAGGAAGCTTAAAGCCAGCTTGAACTGTACAGTGAGACCTTGTCTCAAAAAGACAAACAAGCAAGCAAACAAACAAACAAACAAAAGAAACTCCTGAAAGAAGGAATTTTGTATGTGGGAGGAGGTGTTCCTTGGGGACAACCACATACCCTCTTGATCACTACTGGAGTGATACTCACATACTGCAGCATTCCAACTTATTTTGATAGCAAACACACTTAGTACAGTTCCAAGACATCCATGTTGAGTTTATTGGGTGTGTGGTTCCATCAAGATCCCTGCATACTGAAAAAAAGTCACCACAGCACCATCAGTAGAGATCCCAAGTCATGAAATAGGAACAGGTCTTTGAGGACATTGAGGCCAGGCCTTGGCTTGAGGAGATAGATAATTTAGAAGCCATATATGATAGTGGTGATCTATGAATCCTCAAAAGAACTACAGTACTAAGAAGTCCATAACTGTTAATATTTTCTAAAACAAACTAAAATTGTTCTAAGTTTAACTTCAGACTAAGAATTTAAATAATAACTAAGGGGCTCCTCTTTGATTTTAAATCAACTTTCGCCCCATGGAGTAGCTCTAAAAAATGCTCATTTCTGTACTTTTGAGTTTTCTTCCTTTCACTTTGGCTCTCAATACTATGTGCACTTGTGCAGTGGAGATCAAGGGGACTCAAAAGTGTTTATTGAACAGGTGTGGGCTGGTGAAAGATTTCATTTTCAGCATGTAAAAAGCCCTAGGTTAAATCCCCAGCACCAGAGCAAATCAGCATACTGAAACAATGTAGTACAAAAAAAAAAATCTACATTAAGCCCTACCATAGAACATAAAATCAAGATTCCTGGGTAAAAACCCATGCTGCCCTCACATTCAAAATATTCACCAAGTGATCCCAATGTTCAAGAAAGTTTGAGCACTGCTGCAGAGACCTTTGGGGCCACATGATCTTGCTGAACTCCCACCCTCAGCATCATCTTGGCCACCCTGGACATGGAACATTAACAACTCCTTGAAGGTCCCCTGAATTAGCACCTCCAAGTTAGAAAGACTCCTCAGTTTGGCATGAACATCAAAGTCTGAATACCTTTTTGGACTAAGCAGTAGTTACTATCCTTGGATTCATGTGCGAGTCAACCAAGCAATTTTGTTTTGTTTTGTTTTTTTTTGGTTTTTCTGGGTTTTTCTCCAGTACCGGGAACCGAACTCACGGCCTTGCACTTGCCAGGCAGGTGCTTTTGCCGCTGAGCTAAGTCCCCAGCCCCCAACCAAGCAATTTTGAATGTGCAGCTCTGACAACACAGATTCTGTTTCATCTAGACTTACATGAAGCCTAACACTAGTAAGTTTGCAAAGCTCTCCGGACAATTTTCAGCCAGACAGAAATGCGAATTGCTTTCTTATACACAGGCCACATTGAAAACTCTCTTTGAGTCCATATCTGTATCTTCCCTTACACAGCTTCACTTATTGATTCAAGGGCCTTCACCTCACAGTAGATCCTATCTTCCAGGCAACAGTAGTGTAATCAACATTGAGAATGAAGACTTACCTGGAAGAGAATCACCTTCACCTTGAACCAGGGGTTGGAGGTAGCAGTGGGCTTTGCATACAGTCACAAAGGTGGCCAGGACCAGGAGGCTGCCCAGGAGGGCTTTCTGTAATGTAAGGTAAGTCAGGGTGGAGAATGAGTGGATTCAGAGTGTCACGCTGGACTGACCAACATAAAGCTCCTTTCTGGGATCTTTAGTGTTATTCTGAAGTTTGAGATTCTTTCCTCTGCTTACCCGAGCCAAGAACCAGACTTACAGTGTCTCAGTAAACGAAGGATAGAACTGTATATGTGTTCAGAATTCCACAGCAGCAACGAATGCGCTCTCTTATTAAAGAAGAATGCTGAAAACCCATGAGGATCAAGAATTTTTAAAGTTATTTTACAGAAAAGGAAGTGAAAAAGGGAAAAGAGGTTTTGAAACCAATAAAACACTGACAAAGACACAGAAAATGCTGAGTATAGTAGCCTGTGCTTGCAATCCCAGAACTTGAGAGGTTAAGGCTGGAGAACCACAAGTTCAAGGCTGGATTCAATTATGTAATGAGACCCTATCTTAAAAAAAGACACAAAGTGAAATAACATATAGTCAGATGCTTGTTTGAACAGAGTTAATTAGACACATGACTAGAAAGACAGAATGAAGCAATATTTGTGACTTTCTTAGTTTTTGAGACTCAATACCTGCAAATTAAACCAGGAGAGGTTTGTGTTACTCACAGTTTGCATGGTCGACAGCATAGTGGAAAGGCCTAATGCTGAGGAATTATGCTGATGTCAAGGTGGCCTTCAGGAGATTCAAATAAATAGGAGGAGCTGAAACGAAAATATACTGTTTTAGGACACCACGTCACACCCACAGTGAACTGCCTCTTTTGGCCAGCACTACCTTGTAATAGCAAGTCAGCAATAATACCCCCACAATCCAGCCATCTTCCAGAATCTCAGAATCTCCAATTTTGCATGCATGATCCTTTTTTTATCAGTAGGATGGGGGTGTCTAGATAAAAACCACAGAATTCTGCTCCTTGCCACACAAAAAAGTCTTGCACATTTCTCTCTATATATTACAATTTGTCTGTCTCTAAGTGTTGCCAAAGTTCTAATAATTTAGCATTGCTAAAAAGTGGAAGTCCAAAGTTTTCTCTGACATTGAAAGCAAACCCTAGGCTGTGAGACATTGTATAAAGTAAAAAAACTAAGTTAAATATTGCCAACACACAATGGCACAGGAAAATAATATTTCCATTCCAACTAAAAATTATAAGATAGAAAGGAAAGGAGCCAAATCCAGAAAGAACCCATCAGGGAAAAAAATAATTCTGTAGCTTCAGGTCTAGTACTCAAGGAAAGAGTTATCAAGATATACTCTCCAAATTCCTTGTGAGGTCCCACCCCTAGGGCATTGCTGGCAGGTACTGTTCTTATGGCTTCTGTCTTGGGCTGGCTTTGTTCAATTGTTGCAGCTTCCCTCAGATGATCCTCTTTCAGAGATTCACCAACTTCATTGCTCTCCACTGAAATTTTGGCTTTGCCTTCACAGCTTCACATATTGTCCTCTAAGAAGCACACTGCTAGACCTCACGGGACTTGTTTTTAAATCTGGGTAGAAGCCTCCACAATCCCATACATCTTGCATTCTGCATGAAGAGAAAATCAGTGCCCTGTGGTGATTGACTCCAAGGTCTGCTATAGGCGCTAACATTATTATGGTTGCAAGGCCCTGAATGCCTGGATGACTGAGCACTGTGAAAGGAATCCCAGGAACACAATTTCCAGGCAGCATTTCTTCAGGAAGCTATCCTAGGGCTCAGCACTCAATGTCTTTGAATTTTCCATACTTGTATCTGCAAAGCATAGGGATCTTGGGGTTCTTATGCCCTCATTTTATCCTTTGTATTATTCCTGATGCAAAGTACTTGGCTTCTTTTTATATTCCCCTTTTAAACAATCACACTATCCTCTTTTCCTACATTGAAGATTTCAATTACAGCAAAGGTATTTTTCTATTCAAAGAACATTTAAAATCATTGAGCTGTGCTGTTTGGTCTTGATTCTCAATCTAGAGCTGGCTAAAATACCCAACAGTACCTATGACACAGCCTCAACATTAGGCTTTCTTGAAATTTCCAACACCAGATTAGCTATCTCGTCTCCCTTAATCTGAGTATTCCAAGTTACAGTACATAAATAAAATGTAGAAAAATTTTCTTCTAGAATGTAACACACATGGCCTAAGAGCATAGGACCTAAAAAAATAACCCAGAAGGCTGACAGGTAGGGAGGAGAATCCTCAAGAGTCAAGGATCATGAGCTTTCATTCACTGACATGATATCACCTACAAATTAGTCCAGGTGGTGTGAGTACTGCAATGGAGACTGAGATGCTCAGACATAGACACATAGATATTGCAGCTTTTGGCATGTTTGAAGAAGGCATTTTTTGGAGGGGCAAGTGTAACATGTTTGGGCTCTTCTTATTTCCTACATTTCTCCAGTGAAATGTACTCAATTCATAACTATAAAGGGTGAGCTGAACCCTTTAAAAATCTTACTAAATTTGTGAACAGCAAGACTTGGAATTGCACTTGCTGTCCAAGTGGCAGTTTTCATTTGCATGAGACTCAGCTTAACCACACAGGAAACCTTCAATTTCCCCCCTCACCAAACACAGGTTGTTGAGAAAGTTTTGCTCTGTACATAGATCTGGGGATTTTCTGGGGTTGGGCTGATGCTGAACGTCTGGGGGTTATAATTTGACTGAGTCACAGAAGAGAGGCCTCAGAGGACAATACCCAGGGCTTCCAACCAAGTATAGAGATCCCAGGCTCTCCAGCTCTAGGGCACAGACCCAAGATTCAATGATTGGAGACAGTGTCTAAACTCAGGGACAGAGAAGACGAAATTATTATGTTTGAGAAAACTCACTTGGCCGTATCTGAATTTCTCTCTCTCTCTCTCTCTCTCTCTCTCTGTCTCTCTCTCTCTCTCTCCCTCTCTCTGCCTCCCTCCCTCCCTCCCTCCCTCCCTGAAGCTCAGTGTTCACATTTGTAAGGGGAGGGACTGGGGATTTAGCACAGTGGCAAAGCCCTTGCCTGGCAAGTGCAAGGCCATGAGTTCGATTCCTACTACCGGAAGAAAAACAAAAACAAAAACAAAAACAAAAAACATTTGTAAGGGAATACATCTCTCACTTTTTTGGGCAACATAATTCCCAGGGAGCTCAACTCAAAACACACAATCTCATGTTCCCTGAAGACAGATATGGCTATGGCCTTGGTACATGTGGACCTTGTTTCCTGGACAGATTTATAGGAAGTGAATAAATCAATGCTACCCTAGCATATAGCTGCACACAGTGAAGGTTGGGAAATAGTGTTGAAGTTTTTGCCTTAGTAGTTTCTGGGCTCAGATTCCAAGCCCCTGTTCACGTTGCTTTTGATGTTGTTGGTTGGAGGGTCATCCATGAGTTCCGAGGTGTTGAAGTTCCTTCCCATCTATGGATTCCTTCCAGTTACCTTCCTGAAACTTTCCTGGCCTTCCTCCCTCTATTCAGGAACATTGAACTCTAATGTGTGCTGCTGTAGAGAGTTTGAGACAGAAAAGAGGTCCTCACTTTTTTAAAAAATAGATTTGGAATCAGGATTTAGAAACAGGATTATTCCTTCATCAACACGATACAGCTAAAGGACACAGGGGATCACCTATGAAAGTCTTCTGACATTAAACTTTCCTGTGCAACTTTCTTATTTCTAGTACATATAATTATATTAATTATGAGAAGTTGGTACAAGTACAGAACACATTTTAATTCTTTTTCTGTCCCCTTCCCTCCACATTCATTTTTTCTTCACCCCATCTTCATCCACTTCCAATTTGTAAAATACCTATATTTCTGTCTCCTAACATCTCTCTTTTATTTTTATCTTTAATTTATTTATGCTCTGGGTTTCTCATGTAAGAGACAGAATGCAATCTTTAATCTTGTGCTTCTCATATATTTCATTTAACAATGTTATAATATCAAGGTACATCCATTTTCCTTACAAATCACTCAAATTTTCCTTTTTTATAGCAGAGTAGTACTTCATTTATATAACTACCACATTTATTATTGATTGATTGATTTACCTATCTGTTTATGGTCATATAAGCTACTTTCAAGATTTAACTCTTGTTATGCATGGCTATGCATGTATCACTCTGATATGATGTCACTGAATATTTCAGGAAGATACCCACAAGGGGTATAGTTGGATGAAATGCAATTTGTATTTTCATTTTTTGATGAGTCTACATACTTATTTCATTAGTGTTTGTATTAGTTTCCATTCTGAAAAATAGAGAAGTGCTCCTTTTTCCCTGCATCCTTGCCAGAATTAGTTATTAATTAATTTCTTGTTGGTAATTATCCTTTATGAAAGAACAAAGAATCTCACTTTATTTTAAGGTCTATTTTTAAAAATTTTATTTATTTATTTTTGGTACCAGGAATCAAACTCACAACCTTGCACTTGCCACGCAGGCACTGTGCCACTGAGCTATATCCTTAGCCCTTAACGTCTACTCTTTTAGTTGCCAGAGATATTGACCATGTTTTCGTATGCATTTATTGGCCATTTGTCCTTCTTCTGAGAAGTAGCTATTCATTTCAAAGGCCCATTTTTAACTGGGTATTTTACTTTGTATGGTTCTAATTTTTTTCATCCTCTTTATCTACTCTAGATGTTAGTCCTCTTTCCTAGGACAACCTGGCCACTGTTTTTGCATTCTTTAGGTTGTCCTTTCACTCTGTTGTTTGTTTCCTTTGATGTGAAGTTGCTTTTTCATTTCATATAATCCTAATTATTGATTCTTGTTGATGTTATTTTTTGTACATTCGGGATTCTGTTCATCAAGTCTTCCCCTGTGTCTATGTCTTCAAGATCCTTACCTAGTTTTACTTCCCATAGATTGTGCCTTCTTGTTTTAATATTTATATCTTTTATCCAGTTTGATTTTCACTGAACACAAAGATGAAGTGGGTCTAGAGTCAACATTCTGTATTCATATAGCCATTTTATAGAGCACCATCTTTGTTAAAGATGGTATCTTTTCTCAAGCATGTGATTTTGATTTTCATTCAATAACAAAAAGGGATCTAAATTTGCCTGGATTTGTTTATGCATGCTTTATTATGTTGTAAGTTGAGATTTTTGTGCTAAGTAATGTAAGCCAGGTACTAAATAATCAGTACTATGTGATCTCATACATGCATGGAATCTATAACAGTTGCTTTCAGAAGAGTTAAGAGTGCAGGGGTGGTTACCAGCATCTGAAGAGAATAAGAAGGAAGGAGAGTGGGAAAGAGTGATCAACAGTGACTGAGTTACAGTTAGATAAAAATAAAATGCTCTGCTGTGCTATTGGACAGTGGGGTGACAATGGATAACAATAATGGACCACATATTTCAAAAAGCTTTAGAATATATGTTGAAAGTTTTCAGCATAAGCGAGTGATACATATTTTAAGACATATGCAAGTAGAAACCTATTTAAACATTACACAGTATAACATGTGCCAGGACAACAGATGATGCCAAATGAATAGCTACATATTTTATGTTTCTCTGGATATGCTGAAAAATATAAATCAAATGTTATAATAAAGGTTTCTTTCATGAATACAAAGGAATTACCTTTTTTCAAACCTCCCCACTTGCACTCATAGCCAGGATCATCTTTTATGAACAGAAAAGGCAGCACTTAACCATCTGTACCAGTGAGTTCCAGTTGCTGTGACCACATACCACAGATGTGGAGACTTGAACAAAAGAGATTCCTCTGGCCACCACTGTGGAGACCAGAAATACAAGACCAAGGAACTGAAGGAAGCTTTGGTCTCTTTCCAGGACTCTATACTTGGCTTGGTAGCAGTGCTCCACTTCCTTATCACATGGTTCACAGCCTCATGGTCTTTTTGGGGTGCAAATTGCCATGTATAAGCACTGTAGACCTATTATGTTAGGGTGAATCTATTTTATTTCATATGAGTTACATCTTTAAAAGCCCAGTTTTTAATATGTTCACATCAAGAAGTACTGGAGGTTAGGGGATCACCATGGCTTCCTCCAGCATCTGAAATCCTACACTTGGATTCCCATGTTAATTGATGAAGGTCTAGAAGTTCCTCAGTGTGGGGTATGGTCATTTTTTTCCCCACACGATCTCCACCACACCTAAATTCAGCTTGCATCCATCTATGGTGTCCTTCAAAATATCATTCCTTAGTGTTGCAATGTTAGGAGGTGGGATCTGATGAGTGATGTCTGTGTCATGGAGCTGGAGCCTCATGAGTTTATTCAGGCCTTTTTCCCCTTGCTGAGTTCTCATGCTTACATTTTGTGATGGCAAAGAACAAAACTGCTTCTCCTATTTTACATTTTTACAAGATTCATTTGTCTTTTGCTTTCCACATGAGTTCTTGTAACATTTTGTGTTTAACACAGGCATTATAGTTTGTTCCAACGAAATTTTTGCGGGGGGACTTGAGATGGGATCTTACTATGCTTCTCAACCTGCCTCTGACCTCCTAGGATTAGGCAATCTTCCTTCAGTCACATCAGTAGCTGGGACAACAACCTCACACTGCTATACATATCCCACATTTAAGTGATTTAAAGGATCACTTCTAAAATTGATTTTGTGATAACTCTTGATACACATAAAGGATACAATCTAGATAACCTATCCACATTATTTTTTGCCTGTACCATCTCTGTTCCAGGGAAGAAAAGAATCTGTGCTAATTTCATTGAAAGAGCTGCTGTTTATCAGTCTGGGAAACCTGAGTCCCTCTGTTTAAGTAGTGATAAGCTGAATTTTTGATAGAGAGGAGAGGCTGAGTGGAGATGAAAAAAAAAACACTGAATGAGAGTAATTGCTAGTTTGTCCACTCCTGTCTGTGATAACATTCACTCATTTTTTCCCCCAAGGCCCATGTGCAATGTGACAGGAGTACAGGAAAGTCCATTTAGAAGTAATCACCAACCAGGTTCAATGATAGGTCACAAAATATTACATAAAGTGTGTATGCCTACCTCTGAAAATATCAAATTCATAACAAAATCCATATCTTTGGATTTTGCATCCATCAAATTGCAACTATAGTGAACTTGGACAGAGTTTTATTATTCTATAATTATCTCTAGAATAGAATTTATTTGATGAATTAATAATTAGGGAGAAGATGACTTCACTTCTATACTCATGTCTGTACACGTACCATCATTTTTTATTCTTTCAAGTTTCTTTTGAGCCCCTAACCTCCCTGATGTACAATATGGTCAATTTCCCATCAGAATTTCTTCTCAGGTGGTCCATCTGAGAAAGCCCATATCCTGGTGACATGGAAATATATAGGACTTGGTGTAAACTTTTCAGTATATGGGAACAGCCAACAGCCAGCCAACAGGAGCCATTCTCTCCATAAGTGTGCTGCTCTAGAAACCTTATATTGTACAGCATGTTCCTCCCAATATTCTGTGACAAAATCCATTTCTACATTTGTCAGAATAAACTCAATTTTGAAAGAATCCACAATCAAATCAGTTTAGGTAATAAGAAATATTTTTGACACACTAGTAAGACTGGAGTTGCACCAGCTTTCAGACAAGATTGTGAGATTGCAGGGAAACACACTGTAATGTTTATATATTGTGTCAATTTGAGGAGTCTAGAAGCTTAACTAAGTAATACAGTGGTTCTACATCCTGGGGTGTAGAAGACATACCCTCACTGCTCTAGGATGTTGTTCATTGTGTCAACTTGAGAAGTTTAAAAGTTTAACTAAGCGATTCAGCAGGGGGCTAGTGTTATTACTACCTCTGTTTATGCAAGAAAAAAGTACAGAGATGGTGTGGGTGTAAAGGAACCCCCCAGGTGGGTAGCCTGCACACAAAAAAAGGAAATGAGGAAGGACTGATTGCTGATTCTTTGGAAGAGCTGTAGTCTTCACCTTCAGGTTAGTCATCATCTCCTGGCTTCTGTTGCAGACTGTTTGGCTTCCACGTGGAACTCTTCGACATTCTGGTGTAGACTCTTTAGTCTTCCTGTACAGATTCTTCAGAGTTCTTTCACAGAACCATCAGCCTCCTGATATGGACTTGCACAAAACACTACAGTAAGCCCCAGACCTTGGACTGGACCTTTCAGCCTCCAGGGTGCAGACACCCTTTGCATGCTTCCTCATCCAACTCTGTGGCTGACCATTGTAAGCCGAACTTGTAATTTCTTACATATTTGTAATCTTGTATTATATTTGTTTCCCTAGTAAACTCTGACTGAAACACACACATAAAGAAGTAAGTGTACCTCTGTGTAGGAATGTGGACAAGAAGGTGGTACATGAAGTTGATATTGTGTGTTATAAGATTTTGAAACCTAAGACAGAATGTTAAGAAAGGAAAGAGTACCTATCAGACACATTCAAGCATGTGCCGCCTATGTGGCTAGTATAAATAGCAATGGGGTTTACATTTATATAGTGCTTTATATGTATAACTGCAGGGCATATTGTTTTAGTGTTTTGGGAAAATTATACCTGTTATGCAGAAATTACATAGCCAATAAAGGAATCAAATCCAATTCTTCTTTTCCAAAAGCAGATGCCCTCTGAAATACTATCCTGTTTCACATGCTATGCATCATGTTCCAGGATCTCCATTTCCTCCTATAGTTGTGATTTGAATTTTTAATGTTTCTTAAGTGTTTATGAATTAAAAGACTTGGTCACCAACCTGTGGCATTTCTGGGAAGTGGTAAAAATTTTCATAATTGTAGCCTGGTGGAAGGAAATTAGTCTATTGATGATGTGTCCTTAAAGCCTTGAAGGTCAGATTTAAACTGGTGCTCTCTCTCTCTTTGCTTCTCAGCTTTCAAGAGGTGGAGTTTTCTCCATTAAGCACTGCCTACCAAGACTATCTGCCTCTACCACATGCCCAGACAATGGAGCCAAATAATATAGAGCTGACCCATGTGAAAGCATGAGCCAAAATAAATCTTTCCTCCTTTCAAGTGAAACATATCAAGTGTTGGGTCAAAGTGATAGACATTTGACCAACAATTTCTAATTTTACAGTACTGCCCCCAATCTGACACAACAGTGAAGACAGCACAAATACTTGGATGAATCCCCCATTCCCAAGGTATGTGATGGACCTTGAGGAACTATAAATTTCTGCTGGGATAGGTGAAAATGTCACTAGAAAATAAATTTCTCTAGTTGAGAACAACTCTAGCTCATGGTATCTATTGTGCCATACACACAGCTGGGTTGAGATAAAGTATGGGGAGGACATGGCCTCCTTTTTTTCCTTTGAACTTCATACCATTCAGGCAACAGTATCATTAAATCCCAGGCTTTTCAAAAGTCTTTCTCCTTGGGGTCCTGGTGTTCTGAAATGTGAGAAGCACAATGCTTCCCATCCCAGGATCTAAGCCTTTATTCCTCTCTCTAGTCATTTTCATGTTATCCTTGAATACCTTTCCTCATAAGAAAACAAAAACACAGAAAAGTATATAAAGACCTTCCTTATATGGTATGAGTTACACTCAAAAGGACAGACAAGGAAGATAAATACTGCATATATAAATTGTCCTATATGCAAAGGTGTTGTGATTAAAATAAATATAACATTTAATGTCAGTTACCTTGCTGTTATTTCCCCAAATTTAATGCTCAGTTATGGGATGATATTTACAAGTATTTGCAATCAAATTTTGTCCCCTTCCACCACAAATATTTCTGAAACTTGGTAGAAGGATTCTTCCAGAAATAAAGAAGTGAATTAAAACTCAGGCTTTCATTTGATTGGACAACACAGAAGAGAATAGATTTAGAAAACAGGCTTTGGTAGTGTCAGCTAATCCAGTTCTTAGCCTGAACACCAGGGATAAAAGGATTCTTCACTGCAACACAGACTACATGAAGATGTTGCAGGCTAAGCCCGAGAAAGAATAAGAAAAGGCAACATTGCATTAAGTCATTGATGTGGGCTCCTGAGAGGAAAGACTATGCCCTGTGCATTACCTGCACTGGATGGAAAGAGTGCAGTAATGGAATTCCTGATAAATGAGAGATCTGTGAGCTGGGGAAGGAGGGCTATGCCTACCTTGTCTCAAGAACACAACCAAGAAAAGGATGAAAATCTTGGAGCACACCCACATTACAATCCTTGTTGACAAGAGCAGTCTGCAGCCAACAGAGTATAATGCTGTTTCCTGGGTTACTGATAAGATTTCTAAGTTCCTGTGAAGTGATCTGGAACAGGATACTGTAAAACTGCACCGTTTATGGTTGACGATGTTTCTGTAAACCTCAAAACACCTTCGTGATGGAAGGGGAAGTAAAAGAGTAGGATGTGATTTATACATGTACCAATTTCCCAAAATGAATGTGTTTCACTATGCATCACAAGTGTATCCTAATAAAAAACTGAAAAGAAAGTTAAACAACAACTTCCCAAAATGAATGTGTTTCATTGTGTATCACAAGTGTATCCTAATAAAAAAATTAAAAGAAAATTAAACAGTACCAACATACAATGTCATAGGATAACGATTCCCATTACAAAAAGACAGAAATAGGGAAACCCAAAAGGAATGAGAATAAAGCAAAACCAAAATCCAGCACACAAAAATTAAATCCTATAGTGCCATGTCTAGCACCTCGGGTAATGTGTGACAAGATGTGAACTTCAAAGGGCTTGTGTGACCACACTTCTATGGCATAACCAGTGGTTGTACTCTGAATGGGCTCTTCCGTGAGCTAGATTTGCTCAATCTTTTCTGCTTTCCTCAGATGTTCCGTGAAGATTTTTTCCATTCTAATGTTTAGATCTTTGATCCATTTTGATTTTAGTTTTGTGAATGCTGAGATAGATGAGTCTATGTTCAACTTTTGGCATATGGACAGTCAATTTTCCCAGCAACATTTGTTAAAGAAGCTATCTTTCCTGCAGGGAAGGGATATGACCCATTTGTCAAAAGTAACACAGCTGAATATGCCTGGAGTTCTTTATTTTCTATTCTGTTCCATTAACACACAAATCTGTTTATTTTTGCCAATGGTATGCTGTTTTATCACTGTAACATTTTAATATAACTTGAAGTCCCAAGATTGTGATGCCCCTTACCCTGTCCTTGTTGCCCAGAATTGCATTTGTTATTCAAGATGTCTTCTGATTCCATATGAATTTTAGGATTGCTTTCTCCAGTTCTGTCAGGGATATTATTGGTATTTTGATGGGAACTGTGTTTACCTATATAACAATTTTGGGAGTATGGCCATTTTGACTATATTTACTCTGCCTATACCCAAGCAGGGGATATCTTTCCATTCACTGATATCTTCTTTAATCTTTTTTTTCATAGTACTATAATTTTCATTGTAAAGGTCTTTAATTTTAATTAGGTTAATTCCTCAGTATTTCATTTTTCTTGAATTTATTGTGTTTCCCTAATTTCCCTTTCAGGAAGTTTTATATTTGTGTACAGGAGCATTATTGATTTTTGAGTGTTGACTGACTTTTCTACACTACCGAATTTAGATATTAGTTCTAGAAGTCTTTTGATAGAGCTTTGGTGGTATCCTATGTGAAGGATCATGTCATCAGCAAAAAATGATAATTTAACATTCAGTGGTGCAAGATAAACATTACCATTCCAAAAGGTACAAACAGGGGAATACAAAGCATTGGGATCAAAGCAAGTCCAAAATCTAGCACAGCTAACATTATGTCCTGTAGTTCCATGTGGAACCGCTGAAGTAATCTGTGGCATATTGTGAGCTTGAAAGGGCTTGAAAGATTCCACCCTCATGGCACTTCTGGTGGTTACAGCTCCCATGGCTTTACTCTTAGGCACACTTTGCTACCTTGCAGCTGTCCTTAGACAATCCACGTTCCTGGCTTTTCCAAACTTCTGAGGTCTTCATCGTGCCTCTTCCTTCACACTCACAGCTTCACACACTGTGCTCTCAGGGGCACACTGCATGGTCTTCCAGGCCTTCTTCTGAAATTGAGGTGAACTCTTGCATTCTGTGTGCACCTAAAGTCATTGCCATGTGGCTGATGCCAATGTCTGCTGCCATCTGGAGCAGTAGCCAATCTTTCCTTTCTCTTTGCCATAGAGGTTGAGTGCCTCAATCGTAGGGCAGTCTGAATCCAACTCTGAGGAATAAATTCTCTATGCTGCCACAATTCTGGAACCTGGTGTGGCCACTGCCACTATTCTGGAACATGGCACTCTGCGGTGTTCTTCTCAAACAAAATCTTTCACCTTTGCAGTTTTGAGGGTGCAAAATGTAGAGACTTGCTGCTTCTTGTGATGCCTTCAGGCCATCTTTTTGATTCTCTTGTTCCTTCTCTGCAATGGAGATCACCTCAGCATTATCTTTGCAGTCCACAGCTTTATTGGAGCTTCATTTCTGGCCAAACTCACAATACTTTAGATCACCCTGCTGGGCTCTTTGCTCTTGATTCTCAATATAAATATGGCTAAAAGCCCTCAACAATAGCCATGCCTCTGCATTAACATTTGACTGACTTGAAATTTCTTTTGCCAGATTAATTAGTCCACTGCCCTTAATCTCAGTCTCAGGCAAAGTCTCTGGATACAAGCAAAATTCAGACAAACTTTCTGCTAAACCATAAAATGCATTGTCTGGAGTCCAGCACCCAATGCAGTCCTTTTGCCAGTGGAAACCTCCTGAACCTGGTCTTTACTGGCAGGATTTCTATCAGCCTTCTGGTTTTCTGAGCTCTGACCAGAATCTCCCATACAAAATAACCAAAGGCATTCCAGTTCTACTCTTTCAGGCAATATCTCTGAACCTTTCCAAACACTTTCCATAAGCCATTTCCAAAGGCTCTTGAACCACATGGTCAGGTATAGTCATAGTAAATACCCCACTCTAGGTACCAAATTCTGTCTTAGCTACTTTTTTCTCATTCTTGAGTTAAAATAGCCAACACCTAAAATTAAGGAAGGAAGATTCACTTAGTTCACAGTTTGTGGAGGTTTCAGTCAATACTTGGCTGGCTCCAAGGCAGAGTGGCACACGGCAGAGGGCAACTGTTCATGGTGGCAGAAGACAGCAAAAGCAATAAGAGCTAAAGGGAGGAGCAGCAGCAAGCAGCCTCTTTCCCTGCCCCAGGGATGGGTGCAACACTCACGCACATAATCCCAGCATTGCACTATGGATCAATAAAAAATCTAGAAGCCTGCCCCATTACTGCATGAAGATTTGGGGGGACATGCAGACTCAAATCATAAGAACCTCTGTTCTTCACTGATCCTCCAGTGCCTAAAAAGCCAGTCTGCTTAAAGGAGACTCCAGATAAAAGTTTGCTGAAAAAATCAATGGAAAAGAAAAATGAATATTGAATTTCAGCATAAGCAAATTTTCTCATTTATGTTTGTAGGGGTAATTTCTGTTATATCCTGAGAATCGTCTAGGTCAACATAATTAAAGTTTATGAGTAACTTTTGCATATATTGGAATAACCGGAGTCACTCATTAAGTGCAAGAATTGTTATAGATGGCATTTTGACACAACTAAGGAAATTAGGAGGAAAAATACAACTTATGTGAGTTCAGAAACCTAGCTAGGTAGATTCAGCAATGTAAAAGAAACAGACCAAATTTATTGGACACAACTTTTGACTATATACTTGATTTGATCACACAATCACCCACTTTTATGAGTTTGTTCTTTCTTTGCTAGTATATGTGAATTTTTCCATTCCCAGAAGTTGTTATGAAGGATGAGATAATATAGGTAAAAATATAACTTACTGTGCACTGTAAATGCTACATATGATTCTCTTCATTATGACTCCATTCCAGTGTCTTTCCAAGAGCATTGAAGAAATATGTCCAACAGGACCCATCATACAGCAGCTTATGCACATCAACAGCTAGGAGATTTGAATGTCTGCTGCCAATAACTACAATTTGAGAAAAATGGACATACACATAGATGAGTATGTGCATGCCTGAGTAGGTATATGCACAAGGAGGTGCATGTGGAGATGATATTCTGTGTCACAATTTTTATGCTATGTAAGGCAGAGTGTTAATTAGGGAAAATAGCTTGTAAGAAAAATTCAAGCATATTCAATATTTGTCTAGTTTAAATAGACAACGAGGTTAATTTCATACAGTGCTTCGTATTTACCCTCACATGGCTGTTTATTTTTGTTCTGTAGGACAACCATACTTGTTATGTAGAAAGTTAAATGAGACTAGATGAAGTTGGCACAGACCTGGGCCTACTCCCTTAAAAGCACAGGACCAAGAAAGCATGAAAGCCTTAGAACACACCCACAACAGAGTGCTAGATGACAAAAGCAATCTACAGAAGACAAAGCAAAAGTGCTATCTTCAGGATCTTAGCAAGGACATCTATAACAATGCCCCTGTACCCAAAAGACGCCACTATAACAGTAAGGATCTTGCAATGAGTATGTTTACTTGAAACATAGGGAAGGGTACTCTTCCATGGTGACTCTACCCCTTGACTCACAGTCCCTCCATCTCTCCTTCATTACGTCAAAGTACAGCCATGTCCCTCCTTGAGCAAGTGGTCATTTCCCCTCTCTGGGCATCAGTGCTGCCTTGTGTGGAGTTCCTACCAAGATAAGATTTTGAACACCAGGTCTGATTCACATTGGAAAAGTCCTCAAAGCTCTCTAGCATTAGGTGATGCAAGTCTATGGCAGAGTTTTAATCAGATTAATGTATAAAAGTGACAAATTTTAAAATTTGGGATCAAAAGAATGTTCTATGATACCTTACTGAGGGGGTTATCATGCTACTCAAAATTTATGCAAATTCACACTAAATGGTGACCTTTCTTATATGTAAATTACAGAAAAATATTTTATTTTTAAAGATACAGAAAATTGAAAAGAACTATTTGTAGTTTAGTAAAACTATTATCCCCCAGTATTGCTAGAATGGTTTATCACTGTCATGGTTTAAATTTTAAACATGCTCCAAAAGTTTGGGTGTAGAAAAACTCATCTCCAGTCAGCAGTTTTCAGGAATGGAGATGGAAATTATTGGAAGCTGAGATTCTGACCTCATGAAGGTCTTATAAAGAGTCAAGTTAGATAAAAATTAAGATAGACTTAGAAAGAGTCTGGGTTCTCAAGGAAGTCAGCACAAAAATAGAGACATTAGAATTGTGGCTGGAGGCCTATCTGCAGAAGGACAGACCTCAAGATAAAAATGCAGTGGCCAGGCCTACATGCTGGCCTAAGGGTTAAACAATGACTTCAGATTATATTGTAATTAGAACCACATAGTTCAGCAAGTCTAGATAGACATCAATCTCCTGGGTGGGGGACAAGGAGCATCTGAACTCATCCCTCCCCCAAAATGTTTTTGCTCTTTCCATGTATCCTTTCTACATGACTAATTTCCTTCTTGGACCAATATTAGCTAAGTAGCTACACTTTAAATCCTATAGGTTAGTTGTAGTGTGATCCACATTGTACTTACTTTGTGATTTTCCTGTAGAAATACTTCTGAAAAAGTGCCATAGCTGTCATCCCATTTGGGACCCTTCCTGAATATCCAGGAGCTGTTCTCTCCTTGTTTCTAATAAAGCTCTCTTAACTTCTTTGTTTTGTGACTGTTATTCCTCAGTGTTGCAGCCATGAACTCAACATAGATTACATCAGACAGGTTTGGAGTTATATTTCTCCTACATCATTTTTGAAGTTCCCACTGAGATAATTGGAAGAGGCTCAGAGTTTCATTTTCATTTTCATGGCACCCACTTAATATTTTAACTGGGTTTTAGACTGTAATTTGCTTAGGTAATCAAAATTTGTCAGGCTGTGTACGCATTTTGCTGGTTACTTCTGCTGTGTTAAAAGTTGAGAGCATGGAAGATTATGATGTGGTTTTCTGTGATGGAACATTTTTATTTTTGCAAACAGCTTTGTAGTATTTACTTGGTTGTTATGAGATGGGTGTATTACAGACAGCTTTCAGAATAGTTTTTGGTTGACAGTTTGTGTGAATTGTTCTGAGGATCAAGACAGATGTCATGGGACAGGACTTAGAAATTCATCTTCATCAGGGATGGCTGTTCTTAGTATCTCAGGAAATGGTAATGCGCTTTTCTTTCGAATTCTGAAAATTATTCATTTTCAATTGGAACCTCCTAAATCCCTAGTAAACGAGTAATCATCTATAAGGGACCAAAGATAGACATTCCTTTATAGACCACATAACCCCATCACTGGAATAGAGGAAAATTGGAATCCAGGCTTATCTAGGAAAGCATACAAGAGGGTTTTGGCTAACCTGGTTCCAGACCAAGTGTTACTCATAGAACTAGCAAGAGAGACCCTTATTCTGAGACACAGTGGAAGGAACCAATTTATGAAGCCAAAGCAGTGTAGTTTAAAGGAGCATCTTTACTCTGTCCTTTGATTCTCTCTCTCTCTTGCTCTTTCTTAGAAAGTTAAAAAGCGAGGTTGAGGTTCCTTGTTTATGGGAAGTGATTGTAGCTTTTGCCTTTGGAGAAATGTTTTGCTAAGAACTGGAAATCTATCTTGGAAAAGCTTTTGGTCTTGATCATGAGAGGTACTGAGGATTGGATTCTTATGCCTTGCATAGGTCATGCTCCTATTCTGACCCTGCCATGAATAATAATGCAATTTATGGCAGCAGCGTTTTGTCCAAGGTAACTCTCCTCTCTGTGGCTGCCAGATTCCAGGACTAGGTTTCCATAATAGAGAATTTCCCCCTCTCTGTGATCCTTCCAGAGTAAAACTATTTTTTACTACTTTTTCTGACATACCCATAAGCCACGTTTATTAGCCTTTCAACCCTTAGGCAAAACTGGAAATTAACTCCTTTCACTTTCCTCCTCTCTGAAGAATGCTGCTCCATGTGGCATACTGACTGATTTTTATAACAGAGGTGATAGAACAAAAGCATTCCTAGAGATCCTTATGAGTTTAATAAGAGTAGCCATTAAAGGATAGCTACCAGTCCCTAGAGGACTGCCTCTCTCCTTGCCATGATTTCTATCCAGAACACCTTGCAAGGCCTGTCACCATTGTTAGAAACATGCTATCTGAGAAGTGAAAAAGCAAAGTCTGTAGCTAAGTATCATCTAAGGGTTACAGGCTCACAAGAAAGGGGGCCCAGATGTATGGTAAGAGCAGTTAAATCTGGTTCGGGCCACCTCTTTGCACCTCATTTGCTACCACTGACATTGGATTGAGCTAAATTTCAGGGGTACAGAAAAAGAAGAGTAAACAAGGACACTTTCTGTCCTCTTATCTCCTTTCAAAATGAGAAGAAATCATTATAGGTTGACATTTGTAGCAGGGCTGATTATAGCCTTTGCAAGCCGACTTCCCCCATGTATGTTTAACTCCAAAGAGTTCATCTAACCTATTGCTACACCCAAACCTATCCTTAACAACCCCCCCAAATAAGATTGTTGAAATCACATTTAACAGTTTGTCCCTTTATAGTGAAGTTACACGTCACTATCAAAGCAGCTATGGCTGTGAAACAACTGTGGTTATCAATACAATGAGAAGCCTGCCTGGCTGGATGTTCCAATAAGATAAACCATCAGCCTTGCTCCCTTCTTAAAAACAGTCTTTGCTTTCACTGGTGGAAAATGATTTCCCCCCTCTAATTCTTACTTTGTTACAAGAGATCTCTGCTAAATAATGTAGAGTAAAAGTTCTAACTAATCTTTTTATAGTTACAAACCTAAAAACTGTTAAAGGGGTTGTTGAAGCTCAACTTCCTAATATATTTGAGAGTACACTCTGATTTAAATATATTTGTCTTGAGATAAAAATGACCACAATTCCAAGAACAACAACAGAAAAAAACAACCAGGTAAGGCAAGCAACTAAACAGAGGGGAAAAGCAGTTAACCAACAGCAGAAAAATACCATGACCAAGATAAGTCAATACATATCAGTTATAACCATCAATATAAATGGCCTCAATTCACCAATCAAAAGAAATAGACTGGGACAGTGGTTCAAGAAACAAAATCCAACAAAATCTTCCATGCAATAAGAACCCAGAAAAAAGCAGGAGTATCTCTTCTTTTTGCAGACAACGTCAATTTCAAATCAAGAATGATCAAAAGGGGTAAAGAAGGCCACTACATACTTGTTAAGGGGAAACTTCGAGCGTAAATATATATGCACCAAATACAGCATCACCCAACTATACAAGACAATTATTAATAGATATGAAAAATCAAATAAGTAATAACACAGTTGTAATGGGAGACCTCAATACCCCATTGTTAGAAGGAGATAGATCAACTAGACAAAAAATTGACAAAGAAATAACAGGACTGAGCCAAACCTGTAAACAAATGGACTTAGTAGATGTTTTTAGACTGTTCTACCCCAAATCATCAGAATACACATTCTTTTCAGCTGCACATGGAATGTTCTCTAAAATAGACCATATACTAGCACACAGAATATGCTTAAGTAAATGCAAAGGAATAGAAATTTTCCAGTGCATTATATCTGACCATAGTGCAATGAAATTAGACATTAATCGCAAAAGGTATCAAAAAACTCCATAAACACATGGAAATTAAATAATACTCTCCTAAACAACCAATGAAGGTCCCAGATGAAGTAAAGGAAGAAATTAAACAATACCTACAACTAAATGAGAATGCATACACAAAATACCAGAACCTATGGGATGCAATGAAAACAGTCCTAAGAGGGAAATTTATAGTAGCTAATCCTCATGTCAGGAAAGCAGAATGAGCACAAATAAACAATCTAATGTTACTCATCAAGCTTCTAGAAAAATAATAGCAAGACAAACCCAAAGCCCATACAAGGGAGGAAATTATAAAGATCAGAGGAAAAATGAACTCAATGGAAACCGAGAGAATAATACAAAGAATTAATGAATCGAAGCATTGGTTCTTTGAGAAAATAACATTGATAAACCCTTAGCCACCTTACCAACAAAGGAAGGAAAAGACTCAAATTCATTCATTGAGGAATGATAAGGGTGAAGTCACTACAGATCCTGTGGAAATTCAGAAGATCCTCAATACCTACTTCAAAAATCTTTACTCTCATTAAATGGAAAATACAGAAGAAATGGAGATTCTTAGATACATATGAATTACCAAAGCTGAATGAAGATGATATAAAAATTCTGAATAACCCAATATCAGTTAATGAGATTGAAAATGTAATTAAAAACTTACCAACAAAGAAAAGCCCATGTCCTGATGGATCCACTGCTGAATTCTACAAGAAATTTAGAGATGATCTAATGCCAATGCTCTTCAAATTGTTTAGTGCAATTAAAAGGGAAGCAATACTCCCTACCTGTTTCTTGGAGGCAAGTACTATCCTGATACCAAAGTCAGAGAAAGATACAACCAAAAAAGAGAACTACAGGTCAATCTCCATAGTGGACGTAGATACAAAAATCCTCAATAAGATATTAACAAATAGAATTCAACAAATCATCAAGAAAATTATACACCATGACCAGGTGGGCTTTATCCCAGGAATGCAGGGTTGGTTGAACATATGCAAATCAATAAATGTAATACACCATGTCAACAGAGACAGAGACAAAAATCATATGATCATTTGAAATTGTGTATTCACAGCCCATGAGGCTGGGGATATAGCTCTGTGGCACAGCACCTCCCTAACAAGCACAAGATCCTGAGTTTGATTCCTGGTACCAAAAAACAAACAACAATAGCAACCAAACCCAAAAATGCCCATGAAGGAGACATTTTTTATAGGAGAAAAGGCTTTGTGGCATCAAGTAATGTAGTTCTTACACTGAACACAAAAATAGAAGTATACCTCATGGCAGCTCTGGTTACATGAAGATGCAATGAGCCAGTAGGAAAGAGGCAAAATGAGGCCCAGGAGAGTGACTCCTTGGTATAGGGTCCTGTGTGTCTTGTCTCCTATTCTTTTTCCAATCTTGGGTGGATACTGTAGGAAAGGGTACAGACAATGGAATTTCCAATAAATGCCAGTATCTGTGAGCAGGTAAAAATAAACAGTGCTACTTCCCATCAGGCACAATTCTGGGGAAATCAAGGGGGTCTTTGACAATCTCCACACAACCATGCATGGTGAAAACAGCAGTCTCAAATAGACTCAACACCAGAGATATCCCTGGTCTCCCAGCAAGAACAGCTGTGCATGTGCCCATTTGTCAAGTCAGGTGACTAGGCCTATAAGGAATTTGCAGTGAGGATGAGTAGTGGAACAGTTTGAAGGGTACTAATGGAATCTGAAGCACCTAACCTGGAGTCCTGCCACCTTTCCTCCACTGTGCAGAGGGCATGCATATTCCTCCTTGAACAAGAGGTCATTTTCCCATCATGGACATCAATACTGACTTCTGTGGAGTTCTTAGCAAGGTTGTTATATTTACTGTGAGGCATGACTCATAAAAAAGACTCAAAGCTCCCTAGTTTATCCGGTCCAGGTAAAGTTTTTATTCCAGATTATTATTTAAAAGTAACCATTTTCAACATTTTCTGATGACATGTATTTGCATTGTCTTGTGGCGGTGGTTACACTAATCTTCATGTTTATCAAATTCATCCACGTGGAAATTTAAGATGGTCACCATTCTTTTACAGAAATTATACCTCAAGATGAGTTTTTAAAAATATAAAATGATGGGCCAGGTATATAGTTCAGTGGCACAAACACCTGCCTAGCAAGCGTGAGGTCCTGAGTTCAAGTGCCAAGACCAAAAAAATGCAAAATGCTAAAGAAGCAATTTGTAGCTTAGAGTGGAACAAGAGTCTATATCTTCTCCATGATACTTATTAGATGTTATGGTTTGGATGTTAAACATCCCCCACAATTCATGGACTGAGATTAGGTCCTGGTGATACAGATTTCAGAGATGGGAGTTTAAGTGCTGATTGAATCATGAGGGCAAGAAAGGTAGGCAGGGATTAATTCATTTATGGATGCAAGTTTTCTTGGATTTCCAAGAATAGTATTTTTTGAAAGTTAGCTTGCTCTCCCTCCCTCTCTCTCCTTCTCTCTCTCTCTCTCTCCCCTCTTCCCCTCTTCTTTCCTTATTGCTCTTCCTCCTCTTCTTCCTCTTCCTCCTCCTCCTCCTCCTTCTTCTTCTTCTTGTTTCTGCTTCTTCTAAAAATAAATAGTATAAAATTAACAGCTTTTCTCTAACATATGCTTCTGACAAGAAGTTCTGACTCTCCACAGGTCCAAAACAATGGGGACATCACATTATGAATTGAAACCTTTAAAACGGCGATGCAGTTTTATATTCTTAAGTTGTTTGACTCAGACATTTTGTCACAATTATTGCTAACTTGACTAACACAAAATTGGTAGTGAAAATGAGTTCATTGTGATGACTATACCCACCAATGTGATTGGATACTTTTGGAATTAGAGAAAATTGGACAACTTTGGAGAAGCAGGCTAGAAAATATTAACATGCTATAAACACAGCTTACTGGAAAATTTTGGCTGTAGCTAATGAGACCAGAATTTGATTGGAATTGGGAGTGTAAAAGTTATATTATTGTAATTTTAAGTAAGGGGCGATTCAACACGGGGGAGCCTTAATAGACCAGGTCCAGACACTTGTTCCAAAGTCAAATGGAAAAATTAATAGTGAAATACAAAACCAGTTTATTCAATATAGTCATACTGGGTAGGGTTAGGTAAACCAAGCATCCTCAGACTGGTCTGCATGATTTGGTAAGAGCTCTAAGATAGATGGTGAAAGATGAACAGAGTTTCCATGGTCACCAGTATTGGTCTAAGTGTAGACTAGTTGATCATTTCCTTTGGAGTGAACATGCAGAGCCTATTTATGATAAAAAAATATATGTACTGTCTTTGGGTAGTTTCAAATGTTTCAGCGGATGTTAGCGAATTAGACCTGCTCTTCCTGGAGTCCAAGATACCTGAAGGAGATAATGACTCAGAGAAAAAGACAATTCAGAAAGCACATATATAGTTACTTCAGGTTTAGTGGAAGAACTAGATTTCTAATAGACACTTGAGAGATCTGGAACAGGCTACTGAAAATTGGCTGTTGACATTTTGCTATCATGTCCCTGCAAACCTTGAAAATAGTGAGAAGAAAGAAGTAAAAATATGAGGATGTGATTTATACATGTACCAACTCCCCATGATTAATGGGTTCATTATGAGTCAGAAACATGCACTGTGAAAAATAAATTATAAAGAAAATACCTTAGTTATCAATGGTTTGGTGTGTTCAGGTGTGATGGAAAGGGAGTCTTCATTTGGGATGAACAGTTTTCAAATTATTGACATGTTTATGCCCAGAGTTGTGCAAGAATATCTATCAATGTTTAAAGTATCAAAAGAGACATGCAGAATGAAGGCTAGAATGCCAATGTTTTTAATTTTAGTTTTAGTTATTCAGAGGAAATCCATAGGCCCAAGAAAGAGTCAGCATTCAGCCAAAGAAGCCTCTACATCCTGTGACTGCTGTGGTGATGTAGATTCAGATGGAATTGAAACTCAGTTGAGAATTGGACTGGAGAACATTCAGCTGCATTCTGCTGAGGAACTTGTCTACCTACATTTTGTCCAAGCCCCAGGACTTTGTGGAAGATTAAATTTAAAGATGATAGAATAATAAATCTAGTACAGAAAATTTCAAGAAATCACAGCATTCAGGTTGTGTCATATGTCTTTTGGACATTTAAAAACCAGACTTCCAGGGAGAATTTTAAAAGCAGAAGAAATATTCTAAAAGCTTGCAATCTTTCCATAAAATGATCAGGTTTGAAGTTTTGGTCATGGAATGTGGTTGCTGAAGACATTTTCATTGTTAAAGAGATTCCAAGTGCTGTGCTTTGCACCAGAACAGCAGCAAAGATGTCCTGTAGCCTTAGATGTCAGGAACATGGACCTTTTGGTAAGTAAAAATGAAGGGAGTGAGCAGAGCAAGGTAAGAGACAAATGCAACAAGCAGTGTTAAACGCAAAGGGTTCCTTTGGAGCTCACATCATGGCACCTTGTGCCTTACATTCCAGACAGGGAGTTACAGTGCTTAATGTTTGCCCTGCAGATTTTGAGTGTTGCTTTGGTCCTATTCTTTTCCATTCCTCTATCTTTCACTTTTGAATTAGAAATACTTCCCTTATTCCATTGTGTCTTACAAGGATATAAAATTCTTTTCAAACATCCTTTTTGACATTTCAGGGACTCAGAGATAAAGGGTTCCTTTGATTTATGATAAGATCTTGGAATTTGACTTTTGAGCAATTCTGAAAATCTTGAGACTTTGAGGATACCCTGACATAGACTGAATGCAATTCACCTTGTGAAATAGACGTGAGAATTTGGGGGGCATGGTTGGTATGTCATGATTTCGATCTTAAATCATCCAGTAGCTGCTGTGTGGAAGATGTGTTCTCCAATCAGCAGTGTTCAGAGTTGGGGCATTAGAAGTTGATTAGATCATATCTGTTGAGAGCAAAGGAATGAATCAAACCACTTAGGAATTCGTATCCTGATGGCCTTCAGGGAACAGATTTTGTTAGAGAAGTAAACTCTCTCTGCTTCTGGGAAGACAAGAAGTGATCAGTTTCTCTGCATCATGTGCTCCCTGCCATGTTGTTTAGTCTTACACAGACCCAAATTCAGTGGAGCTCGCCAACCACAAAGACCTTTCTTCTTTTTAAGTTGATCATATCAAATATTTTGATAGAATGTAAGAAATCTAACCTAAAAATTCACAGTTTTTAAAGTGATGTCCTTGAACTGATATAGTAATGAAAACGTCACAGTCATATAGATTGGGCCCATGCCCCTGAAGTCTAGGGTGGACAATTGAGAAACTATGCATAAATTCTGAGAAAAGTGAACATGACACTAGAAAAAAATATTTTTTCTCACAACAGAACAGGCCCTGCTCACCTTATTTGCTTTACAATACACACACTTAGCTTAAAATGAAAGTTGTAATTATGGCCTCCTTTACTCTTCAGTGAAATTCATATCATTTTGTCAACAAAAGCACTGTGTGACATATTTTGCCAAGGTCTTCAAATATTCATAGTGGCAGAAAACCTGTTATATGAGTCTCAAAACCCATGCTTCTACAGGATCTAATCTCTCATTGCTATTCCTACTCACCTTTGTGTAATCTTTCTCTTCCTTCCTAATTCAAAACTACCAAAATCATTAAAAAGTAAGTATAGGTATTTTCTTACTTGGGTTTATGTAAATTCAAAAGGAGGAAGTGCTAAGTTAAATAAATATATGATTTGTCCAAAAAGTAAAAGGAAGAGGGGCCAAGGTAAATAAACACTCAAGAAATGTTTAACTTGTCTTATATTCAAAGGAATAGTGATCATAGTAGAGCAACAATGATATGATATAAAGTAAAGACACATGCTGTGTTTATTTCCTCAGAATTTACTGCTTAGTAATGGATGGCATTTACAAGTACTTCTCCTCTTCACTTTCATCCTCTGCTATCACTCTCCTTTTCTTCCAGAGGTCACTGACTCAGAGCTGAATGCTTCCTGCAGTAATTTAGAAATGACTCAGGTTAATCTTTCATTTGAAAACAGACACACCCAGCCCACGGTCGAGATGACTGCTTTAGGAGCAAAAGGCTCTTCAGCTAATTTAAGTGTCAGCTTGAACACAGGCATAATATAATACCTCATACCATGCTAGATCAAATGAAGACAAAAAAATCCCTGAGGAAAGAGGAAGAGGACCATGAGAGTGAATCCCTGGTATGGACTCTGGACTGTGATCTACTTGTCCTGGCCATTTCCCTAACTGGTAGACTTCAGCGGAAAGGATGTAGGTAATGAAACCTTAGACAAAATGGCAGGATGTATGAGTAGGGGAAAACAAGCTCTTCTCACTTTCAATTGGGCCCAAGTCTGAGGAAATGAAATAGGTCTCTGACGATCTCCACACCACAGTGCATGATATAAACAAATGTGTGGAAGACCCAGCACTGCTGCACTCTTCTGGATTCCTAGTAAAGACACATATACATTTCTCTTGAGTGGAAGAGAGGTGATTGGACCTTTGAGGACCTCGCAGTGAAGATAAGTAGTTGAAAAAGTTGGAAGGGTATTTATGGAAGCTGTTATCCCCAACCTGCCTCTCCTCCACCCCCCCCTTACTGGATCAGAGTAGGTACATCCTTCCTTGAATGTGCGATCATTTCCAACAGTGAGCATCAATGTTGCCTTCTCTTGAGTTCCTACCAAGACAGTAACCTTAAATCTGAGGCCTGATTCAGAAAGAGAAACTACACCAAGTTCTCTAAGACTCAGTGATTTACGTCCAGTGAAAGCATTTTGTCCTAGATTATTATTAAAAACTGAACACTTTCAATGTTTCTTGGTAATAGAATTGTTCTATCTTCTTGTGGTGGTGGTGGTGGTTCCAATTTTCTTCATTTTGGTTAGAACTCATCCCATTGGAAATTTTAGAAGGACAACTTTCTCATATGTCAAATATACCTCAAAGTAATTTTAAAGACAGCGAGTTAAAAAGAACAATTTGTAGCTTAGTGTGGGGGGGCAATATCTTGGGCAATATCTTGCCCAAGTTGACCTTTAATTAGTGTTATGGTTTATATCTTTACTTTCTCCAAAACCCCAAGTGCTCAAGGCTTGGACACCAATGCAGCAAACTTCAGAGAAAGGACGGAGTGATCTGTGGGTACTGAGCTACAATTAGATAGAAGTAGAAATAACTTTTGTGCTGTTGGACAGTCAAGTAATGCCAGATAACAGTTATGCAGTGTATATTTCAAAAAGTAAAATGAATGTTTACTGAAAGTTGTCACCATAAAGGAGTGCAAAACATTTGAGAGCATAGGAATATTGAAACCCATTTGAACATTACTTGACATAAACATGTATCAGAACATCATTTTACCTCCTTAAGAAGCACAATTTTTATGTATTTGGTGCATCAAACTGAAATCTATTTTATATTCTAAAACTGAAAGTTAGTAAAGCCTTTTACAGGATAAAAAGAAGATCCCCAGACAAACACTGTTGTTTGTTCTCATCACAGTCAGAGTGGCAAGAAGCAGAATCACCTACATTTAGGGAAAAAGCCATCTGTACAGAGGGCTTTTACTGATGTAACCCCACACCATGGGCCCAGACCTGCAGCCTATAGTAGGGCTATCTGACAGTCATGACTACAAACCATGGACTGGCAGCCTACTATTTATACAAGGGCTCAGGCAACAATAACCACATCCTCAGATATGGTCCTTTAATTGATAGCAGTGTCCTCTGACTGCCATGAGAACATGCCACAGACATGGAAACTACCATTTCATCTAGCAGTTTCCACCTGTCATGGTCAAACAGCACAGACAACAGTATTTCCATGTGACCAGTCTACTCTGAGAGCTGCAACCGTATATCTAAAAAGGTTCCCATCATCACTACAAATGATGTGCTTAGTGCCTCTCAGACCCCATAATCCATACAAAATGTAATGGCAGAAATTGGGTTGTATTCCACAAGAGACAGACTCTATTCAGAACAGAGTTTATTAATTTTAATTTAGACTGGTCACCTCTCATCCCTGACTTGCAGGTCAGGAACCTGGACCTGCCTTTGTTTCCACCTTCTATACAATTTTGGTTTCCATGGTAACAGATTGGAATGTTATAGCCCTGGCCACACAGTGTTTTCCTTGTGCCTCATAGCTGGGTCAGGCTCTGGTCATGAGCCCAACCACAATGATTTATACTTTCTGTACTCTATTCTATATGTCCCCCTTTAGATAACCATACATTTCCTTTATGGTTATGATGTTTATCTAGGGTCACGGAAGGTATGAAACAACCCAGGCAGGGTCATAGGTGGTTATCTGGGCCCGGGTGTTCATTGTCTTTGGAGAAGCATTCCCGGGCTATGTCAGGACTGCAAAATTAACTTTTTTATAACCCCTCTGGGATGTTTCTCAAGACACATTTTGAGGCTTGCCTATGCAGACCAAGTGAAGAAGTCACAAGCCAGTGACAGAGAGCTGGAGAGGGGACTGTAAAACTGTCACTGCTATACTTCAGACAGGGAGATGCATATGCTGTAAATTACACAGCCTGATGTTAGTGTCATAGGAGTATTGGGTTATCAGCACTTGGTGTAGCAACTCAACATGCACTACTTCACATATAAATCGAAATCGGCAAAAACAAAATTCCCTTTTAGAAGAGACTCAATCATTAAGACATATCCTAGAGCAGACTATAAGATGAACTTAGGATAGTAGACTTTTTTTATGTTTGGTTTTGCAGTCAGGGAAGAACAACCAACCTTAGTATTCAACTGCCTCTCAGGCACAAACTTTTATTCTCTCAATTCCTGCACTGAGGACTTAGGTCTATTGTAGAGGGAGGTATTCTTTTGCTGACAGAATGATAATGGACCCCAAGAAATGTCATCTATGGTATGGGCTCTGTGAGACATGTCTTCAGCTACTACCATGTTGCTCCCATATGTGGATCAAGACCTTTCAAATGAGCTGTTCATGGCCATTAGGTCATGAATCCTTAGCCCAATGCCTCAGCAGATCTGCCATTCCCAGGATTGGTTTTGGGACAGTCACTGATTCTATTAGTCAACTCTCCATTGTTATAGCAAAATCCAGCAGAAAACACACAAGGAAGAAACCTGTATTTTGCTTTGCAGTTTCAGATATTTCAGTCCACAGTTATGAAGCTCTAATTCATTTTGCTTCTGTGACAAAGCAGAACATCAGGGCAGGAGCATGGGGCAGAGTAAACTGCTTACTCCATGGCAGAGAAGCAGAAAGAGATAAGAGTCAGGATCTCATTATAATCCTCAAGGATATGCCCCAATTACTTAAATTTCTACTTCTTGGCCCCATTTCTCTAAGGTTCCACTGTTTCCAGTACAGCTACAGGCTGAGGACTATGCTTCCCACATGGACCTTTATGGCATATTCTAGATCCAAACAATGGCACTTGTCTTCCAGCTGATTTTTCCCTAACCCACTCTTATCTACAGCCCTCTGTAACTCTTCTCCTCCACCTCCAGCCCACATGTGCTTTCTTCACACCTGGAAGGTAATCTTACTTCTTAGCTCATATCTGCAAAAGGACCTAAACCTTTTATTTTTCCAACATCAGTTCTTGCTCCCTTTTCTGTACCAACATCATATGTATCCTTTTCCCTTATTCCATTTTCTATCATGGACTTCTACTCTGAAGACCAGCCTACCGTGACAAGCATGTTGGAACCAATGGAGGAAGAAGTATTCAATAGTAAAGCACTGCTGAGTGCTAACCAGCAGGAGCCATCACTTCTGCAACAGCCTTACCTTGTAGAGCCTTGTGCTTCCAATAGTCTATGACAAAATCTACTTCTTCATGTCAAGACTAGTTCAACCCTGATAGAAACAAAGATCATTTGACTTTAGGCAAAAGAATCAAGACTGTAACTATAGGAGTTTCTAGACCTCAGGGTTCAGACTGCATCAAGCATGATGACACTTTTCCACTTTCTGGTATCCGAAAGGATTGAAGCCACCCATCTACTTATTACTTTCTTCCTAATTAATATTTTAATTTACATTCAAACTGCTACCTGACATATATCCTTTCATATGCCAGGAGATGCAGCAAGGTGCTTGGCATGCGATAAAGTCCCTGATTGGCTGTTCAAAGAGCAGAAGTGAGAAAGAAAACACTGGTAGAACATCAGGAACAGCACCCTCTCACAGGAATAACACCCTGGACATCTTTGAATACTGGAGATACCATGAGGCACTTCTACTCTGGATAGCACATCAAAAGACTACAATAAAATCTTTTAGCTGGGGCCCAGGAAGGCTGCTGATCAATTATCTTCTTTATTTTCTATAAAGTGGTTGGAAAATTTACCAAAGAATTATGAAGACAGCACAAAACCACTAGTAGAAAGTAAATGAGTGAAGGAAACTTTTCCTGTGTACATCATTAAGGAACATGAGAGGTAAAACCAGGTTTAGTCTGAAGGAAGGGGAAGACCCAAAAATTCTGGTGCAGGCCTGGTATGTCTTGTTTATTAAGTGGATTAATGGCTCAAGGGTCATGAACTATAGCTTCAAGTACCTGATGATTTTGTAATCTCTTGAGTAATCTCTACGACTCTTTAGAAAGCAGAGATAAGTTTCTGTTCATATTTTGTTGATGGCAACATGCAAGCAAAGATAGAAGCAGGGACCATGAAAGTGGTTCAAGATGGAAGGAGAGCTTCATGCATAAGACTGAGATGGTGAGGGGGCCTCACTACAAGTTCAGCTCACTTGAAGTATGTGAAATACACCGTGACGTTTACATGTATTATTTTTGTCTGCATAGTTTGCAATGCGCATTAAACTGCTTTGCACATAATTAGTCATATTAAAGAACATGCATGTTCATTGATTCCCTCCAGAATGGCTTTACTACTAGACAGTACTATACATTCACATTGTGGGAACACTGGGCACACAGGAGAACATTAGAGTTCCCAGCCACTGACAGGACAGGCTTTTCCTGGATCCTTAGGATCCTCCACAGTATAGGTGCAGTTGTCCTCCTGGAATATGGCATGACACCCGATTTTGTCATAATACACGGGTATAGCAATTCTGTCACAGAGATATAAACAAAGCCTATTAGAAAGACAAAGATACCAGCCACCCTATCCTGCTGTCCAGTCCAGTTCTGTGCATGTAGAAGCACACAGTCCTACTGGTGGTTTGCCCCTCACTAATCTATGGCATGGTATGGCTGACAGTCTCAGGTTAAACACCTGGGCCTGTATGTACCATACAGTTATGACCCCAAAAACTTCACCAAAAGACTTCTAGAGTTCATAACCAAATTCAGTTGCTTGGCTGTATACAAAGTCAATACTCAAAAACCAATGGTATTCTTGTACACAAAAACAAACTTATTGAGACAGAATTTAGGGAAACCACACTCTTCACAATAGCATCCAAAGAATGAAATACTTTAAATCTAACAAAAGAAGTAAAAGATTTATATATTGATAATTATAGTACTCTGAAAAAGAAGATTGAAGCGGATATCAGAAAATGGAAAGATATCCCTTGCTCATGGATAGGAAGAACCAACATAGTGAAAATGGCTACACTTCCAAAATTGTTATACAGATGTAATGCAATCCCAATCAAAATACCATTAACATATCTCACTCAAGTAGGGAAAATACTCCTAAAATTCATCTGGAACCAGAAGAGACTTAGAACAGCAAAGCAATCCTGGCAACAAAGATAAGTCAGGAGGTATCACAGTCCCTGACTTGAAATCATACTACAAAAGTACTGTGATAAAATCAGCATGGTATTACCAAAAAGTAGACCTGAGGACCACTGGAATAGATTAGAAGCCTCAGATAGACCTACAAACACACTCAGTCACCTTATCTTTGACAAAGATAACTTTCACTGGAAGAAACATAGACTCTTTAGTAAATGGTGCTGGAAAAACTGGCTCTCTACATGCTGAAGACTAAAACCAGTCCTATGTCTATCACCATGCACTAACGTCAAAATGTATCAAAGATTTAAATATTAAAGCTACTAAATCTACTGGAAGAGAAATACTAAATCTACTGGAAGAGAAACTAGGTCCAAATCTTCATAACATAGGGGTGGGCCCAGTCTTCATGAACAAAACCCAAAATACATGGGAAACACTTCAAAGAAACAACACCTTGGGTTTCATCCTATTAAAAACCTTTTATACTTCAAAACAAATCACCAATAGAGTGAAAAGGCAACCCACAGAATGGGAAAACATTTTAGCTAACTCTCTCTCAGAGAAAGGACTTATCTAGAACATAGAAAGTATTAAGAAAAGCTCTGTCACCCCAAATTCAAAGACCCAATCCAAAAATGGGCATCTGAGATGAGTACACACTTGTAGATGAAGAACTACAGATGATAAATAAGTACATGAATAAATGTTCAGCATCACTGGTCATTGAGAGATGCAAATTAAAACAATACTGAGATTTCATCTCACCCCAGTAAGAATGGCTACCATAAAGAAATCAACCAACAACAAATGCTGGTGGAGCTGTGGGGAAAAAGGAGCCCTTCTCCACTATTGGTAGCAATGTAGACTGCTGCAACCATTTTGGAAATCAGTCTGGATATTCCTCAAAAAATTAGGATTACAGGTCCAATTTAATCCAACTTTCCCCCTGCTGGATATTTTCCCAGAGAAATTAAAAATATCACACCATAGCAATATATGTGCACCCATATTTATAGCAACACATTTTGTCATAGCAAAATCTTGGATACAACCCAAATACCCATCAACTGAAGAGTCGATAATAAAAATTTGGTATTTTTATACAACGGAGTATTACTCAGCTGTAAAGAAAATGAACTCGAGGCTTTTAGTTTTTTTTTTTGTTTTGTTTTTTTTTGTTTGTTTTTTTTTTTGTTTTTTCTCCGGTACCGGGAGCCGAACTCACGACCTTGCGCTTGCCAGGCAGGCGCTTTTGCCGCTGAGCTAAACCCCCAGCCCCAACTTGAGGCTTTTAGAAGTAAATAGATTTAACTAGAGGCCATACTCATAAGTGGAATAAATCAGATCTACATGTGTAAACATTGTATTGTCTCCTTAGTGTAAGAATCTGAAAGAGTAAATAAAACTGAAAAGTACAATAGCTATTGTGAAAGGAAAAGAAATGGCTCAATAGAAAAGAACAACTGGGATGAGAGAAAGGAGAAAAGAAAGAAAGAATAGAAATATACACACACAATAGCTAAGTTAACTGTACCACTAATTTCTATTGGTTTACTGAAAGGAATAGTTAATGTTT
>NW_004955556.1:216902-223836 GCF_000276665.1 Chinchilla lanigera | reverse complement strand
AAGCAGGGACCATGAAAGTGGTTCAAGATGGAAGGAGAGCTTCATGCATAAGACTGAGATGGTGAGGGGGCCTCACTACAAGTTCAGCTCACTTTTCTATCTGGAATGCTTTCAATGTCACCAGAAACTACTGTGTTTTGTAAGAGTTCAGAGGGGAGGCATGAAGAATGGGAAAATGATGTACCTGCTGACCTCCTGTTTCCAGTTGGTCAAAATCTTCCCACATTAATGCTGAAGTTAAATTAAGGGATGCAATGAAATTTGACTAGTACTTATTTAGGAATCTAGAGGCCTGCAGAAAACTTCTCTAAAGACACAGTTATATCTACTTTTGATAGGTAACATGAGGAAAGCTCTTGAGCTATTTTGAAGTTAGTAGCAATCTTCTGTATTTTTTGACCACAGGAATGGCACAGGACATCAAGAACCTACAAAATGGTATGAGACATGTAGACCAGGCAAAAGCATATGGTGGTGAATGGGGACAAGCAGATCAGGAATAGTGTCAACATTTAGTTCATTGAAGTCCATCTCCAGATATCATGTCACCAAATTCTATGTACAGTTAACCAGCATCTAAACAAAAACTGTTCTTTCAATAAAATCTATTTTCTTCTTTTCATTATCAGCATTCTGCTCTGCTTCATTTGTGTAACCCCAGTAGCTTTCCAATATATTTTTACATGTGTAGAAATTTAATATAAAATGAGATCGACTTCCATATTATATATAATACCTAATATTTGAAATTTAGTCACCCAGTAATGAGATACCTGTTAAGAAGATATAGTCATAACCTCCAAAAGGGAAAGGTTGTTAAGAAAAAAATTATGATAAGGTTTGTAACAGCAAATGGGTGAACTTATATGAAAATGTCAAATTTTATAAAGACTCCATTTACCACAATGACTCAAGAAGAATTTGAAAATCTAAATACTTTTCACTTGGCTAGGCAAACAAGGTCTAGTCATACATCCATGGCTGGTAAATTATATTGAATATTTTTGAATAAAATAATACAGTCCCTTATAAACCTTGCAAAAATGGAAGAAGAAGGAACATATTTCATTCAGGGTGACTTTTACCAGATGTAGCAGTTATTCAAGCACATCAGGATCAAATATAAAAAAATATTACTCAAGAACGAAAACACAAAAAATTCAATAAAATGTTAACAAGCAAAGTTCATCACCATATATGAAAGACTACACAGCCTGAAAAAGTGTGATTAATCCTAGAACTGCAAGGTTGATGCGACTTCAAAAATCAATAAATGGAGTGAAGCATATAAATCAGATCAAAGAGTAAGCCACATGATCTTTTCCTCAGATAGAAGAAAGTTTTGACAACATCCAGTACTTATTAACTGTAAAACCACCACCACAATACAGAAGAGCCAAATATTGTAAATAAAAAATATTGCCTAACCCTCATCTATGCACTTACAGAAAGTCTTTTCCACCATCATGAGATCCACATAGCATTGATTCTCACCAAGAAATATAGTTCATGTTCAAAGAACCAAGATGATCAGCTCAAGTCATCAAGTTAACTGACTTACAATGTTCCCCATCACTGAGAAGCAACACAAGTGATAGAACAGTGGTATGATTTTTGAGGATGCTGTTAATGAACCAGGTGACAGCAATACCAAGCAGCACTGGGACAAGGTTCTCCAGAAGGCTGTGTATGTTTATGAATAACATCCAATATATAGTACTATGTCCCTACATTTATTGGTACAGGAATCAAGGGATGGAAATGAGAATGATACTATTCAGTATTACCCCTAGTGACCCACCTGTTAAGATATTCACTGGCTGTTCTGGGCTAGACATCTCTGCATGTCTCTGCATCAACAGGCTAAAAAGGATGTTATGGTGTTGTTGTTATTGATTGATACAGACTACAAGACCTCCACCATGGAAGGAAGAAAGCATATGTTTGGAGTACACAAGATTCATTCAGTGTCTCCTCATGTTACCATATCCTGCTATTAATATCAATAAGAAACTATAGCAACACAATTTGGGAAGGATAGCAAATGGCTCAAAAACCTCAGGAGTAAAGCTTTGGTTCCCAAACAGGTAAAGAACCAGTACCCACTGAGGTGCTTGCTAAGGACCAAGGAAATATAAAATATATGGTAAAGGGCAGTGGTTGTAAATACCAGGTATGGCCATGTGACCAGGTACAAAAAATGAGGACTGCAATTTTCATGAATTCTTTTCTGTTTCTAAATATGCATATACATAAATACACATACATTAAGAAAATATTTTTGTTTACTTTTTATGTTTTATACATAATAACTTTCCACTGCAGGATTTAATGTCAATACACAAGTATTGCTTAATCTACATCACAACATTTAAGTTATGAATTGCAAGGAGAAGAATAATGATAACTGAAAGAAAAAATTTGTCTTCTGTTGTACTACTGAGTTGGGAGATTAAATATAGTTTTAGGAAATATTTCTGTTTTCAAGCTAACATGCAGTGAACTGTGATTATTAGACTTCATAGGTCAGTGATTAGATTATAAAAGACCTAAGAGAATGTAGGAAAGCAATTCTGGTTGTGTCTGTTGTGTGTCTGCTGGTTGATTCCAGTGATAACTGACAGGTAAGGCAGCAAACTGATGGGGGAGCACTTGTCCTACTTGTAGATGACACCAGTCTACAGGCTTGCAGACAGATGGAATGAAAGGGAAAGAAAGATGACAACTTGCATGTTTTTGATAGTTTCATTTTGCTTAAGCTGTTGTATCTTTTGCTGTTCTTTGCCATGGACACGAAAATCAGTTACTTCTGCTTTCAACACAGGCTCATACCAGTGAATCTCCTTGGAGTCTTCATACCTTCAATCTCAGCCTGCTTTAATTATGTTTCTCCTCATGTGGTGAGTAGTTTCCAGTATCCTGGCAGACAGCTAGTGCATTGTCTGGATCTCCAGCAAGCAGATGGTTATTGTGAACTCTCACTTCTTCTGATCATGTGAGTGTATCAACTATATACCCTGGTACACATATATGTATATGTCTTCATTGCAGACATTATATATATATATATATACCTTCTTTGCACTCCATCTCTGGAAATTCTGCTTCCCTTCTCTCAGCTTGACCAGCATCCCATTATTTCAGTGGCATCAGGAGGAGTGTGTCTCAGTGAGTGCATGATGTTTATCTCCACCCTTAATGTTCACAGTCCCAGGTACTTCAGAACTATGAGCTTGTTTCTAGCACTTGCATAACATCACACCTGGTGTAAGAGTTGATATTGTCTTGGCCATTTCTTACCTCCTTTATTTTTGACTCAGTCTCCTAAGACTGTATAGCATGTGGTTCCTTCAGGGCCAGTGCTGCGGAGGTGAAGGGTTGAGTGCCAAGTTCTATCCCTGGAAGTCACTGGTATTGTAACTTCGGCTACCCTCTCTTTTTAAGGTTGACTTGCATCTTAACACTCAGATGGCATTGTTATTTTCCTGGACTCTGAGCTTCATCTTTTGGGGAAAACACTCACCTGTACTAGCACTGGGGACACTGAGACTAGGGTGAGAGCCACACTGCATCCACCCCCAACCCCACAAAGGCTCACTCACATAAATGGGTCTCCACATTTCACACAATAGTTCTACTCCTAGTCTCAAAAGGATCAGAGCTCATGATCAGGGAACCATTTTCCTGTTATTATCTCAGACCTAGGGCCACATCCCAGAGAAGAGAAGAACATGCCCTGATTGACACATAGCTGTGTGGTAGACAATGGTCTGTGGGGTTAATGCTCAGCTTCACACTTATCCCTGCTACCAGCTTCTCAAACTGAACATTTTATGTGTTTCTCAGAATGACTTAATCTGTGGAACTTAGTTTGGGCTATGACTTTCCTTTTCATTTGACCTTCCTTTTTTTCTTTATTTCAGCTTTTCACTGTCCCATTCAGGATGTACTCCAGAGGTTCATTTCTCTACCACCTTGTGTAGTCATGCACTGACTTACCTTGATTATCAGAGAAATCAGTGAGTGCTGCCCCTCATCTACAACTCTGGGTGATCTACACTGTGATGATCTGAACTGACAGTTACCTTGGTGTAAGAAAGAGACAGGACTCAGAACTTAGTAAGAGTGAAGGACACATGTCTAGGTCAGGTCTGTTGTCCTTTATTTAAAAGAATCAACTTTTCCCATGTAGGGGTTGAGAGAACTATTCTGTTTTTATTGTGCAGAAGGCTACTTTACATATCCTTTAAAAGTTGTTCTCATGTGCACTTAAATTTTTATATGTAACTCACACCTCAAAACTGACATTTTTGAAGACAGGATAAAGTAACTAGTGATTAAGTAAGGAACACAATATTAAATTATTTTCAACTATCTTCTACAGGTATAACTTTCAAGGTAGAATTTCAGATCTTCAAGACAGCATTACAGCTAATGATCATGAAAGGAAGGATCTCTTAAAATTAACAAGGAGCCAAGAAAAACCAATGCAACAGCTGCAAGACAAGGAAAAGAGAAATGCCATAAGAGTAATAGGTGTCAACAAAACAGCAGGAGGCAATACAAATTACATAAAAAGAATATATGCAGAAGTAATAGCAGAAAATTTCCCAAGCGTGGAAAAAGAATCTGACATACAGGTAAGTGAGGCATAAACAACTCCAACTAGTCCTAACCAGAATAAAACTACACACAGACATATAACAATGAAGATCTCAGATATCCAGCAAAAGAACAGAATATTATCAGCCAAATCAGTTGTGATTCACATGACTTTAACCAAGGAACTGAACCTGTTCACCAGTGATGAGACCCAAAAAATCTCTACGCCATTGCTCAGAAAATGATGAACTTCACTCCTTTGGTGTCCTTGCTTTTAGAAATGCATGGCTTAATCTTCTCAGTGGAACTTTTTCTATAAAAGAATTAACCTAACTCTTCAAAAGTATCAAGCTCTTATAAGTTCTAGAAGCCTGATCTGTGATTTCTGATTAAAGGTGACTAATATAATATCATAACTAAATGCAATCTGTGATTCATACCTCAAATCTAGAATATGGCAAAAACAGTAAAATTTGTATATGGCATGCAGTTATTATGTTTTCAATATTGGACTATTTTGGGAAGGTAGGCATAATTTACCTTTGATGTTCAGAGGTATAAATGCATATCAAGATAAAACAGAATATATGTTGCTTGATTCCATCATATAATGTGCATGAAGCAGTCAAATTCTTTTTTGCCATACTATTTATTTGAATCTGAAGTAGAGCAACTATAAATGTTTGTGGAGCGTAATGTAATTTCTAATACACATACACATGGTCTGATGAGCAGATCAAGGTCATTGGAATATGCTTCACTTCCAACATCTTTTCTTAGTGGGAAGAATAAATAATATATTCCCTCCTAGAAAAGTTAAAATATTTAAGTAGTTGTTGTCAAAGACAGTTATCTCTATATGCTAGAGAACATAAAAAGTCATTCCTTACACCTGTTGACATTGAACCACATAAACAATATAGTTGAATTATGTAATACAGAAACAGAGCCATGGTGTCCAGATGCTAGAGAGATGAGGGTCATCAAAGTGACCACATAATCCATGCACAAGTATGTTGGTGATGAGTGTTCTGCAGGTGGATGACAATCACAGCTGGCTTGCAATGTGAATGTCTTGATGTCACTCTATTGTATGTTTAGAGAGTTGTTGTTGAAATAATGTCATTTATGTTGAGTAATTGTAGGGCAACTTGTTCTAAAGATTGAATAAATAAGTATAAGAACCCAGATTCCAACCCTCACTATCCAGAACCATCATATGTGCTTGTGTGAATCAAAGCAGGATATGTAGTGCCCCACATGTGCTTCCTTCAGTCTGTCCATCCCCAGAACTACTTCCAGGGTGGCATCACCCACTTGGGAATGATTTCTTTATTTAGTGTTGAAAAGATGTACAAATGGGAAACATTCAGTCTCAGATTTGAAATAAGTCTACATATACCAACTTTATTTCTATAATTAAAAAGATGAGGCAAAGATAGGGTTTCATAGATCTAAGCCAGGAGTGACTCACCAAGTGGGAGGGTGACCTCAACTCCAAGCATAGGTACCCTAAATTCAGATGTTTACACTAAAGGGTTGTGAGAGCTTGGGAGGAAAAGGGAGATCAGGAAAAATAGGAACAGAAAGGAATGTCCCAGAGGACACCAAATCCACAGGAGAAAGGAGACACAACCATCCCTTAAGTGGAGGAAGCCAGGGTTCTGTAGAACCCTTAACTGTCATGTAACCTCTCTTCAACTAAGATGAGAACTCAGAAATGAAGTATACAGACCCACTCCAAGAGCAGGGACTTCAGGGCACCTCACCACTGTGTTTGCTGCTGGAACAGCATCCATTCTGGCCTGGTAAAGCAGCACTGAATTGAGAAAGCACATGCTCTACACTTCAGAAACTATAAAGGAGGCACATTTGGTCACTATTTGAAATTCCTCCATGTTGTAATACGCAGAGAAAAAGATACCAAGAGTCCTGTGCCCAGACCAGGCCACTTGAATCAGAGGCCTGGACTTGAGGCACTGTGCAGTGGTGGGGATTCCTGCAAGAACTTCATCTCCTACCTTCCCTGCTGGGCACATAGAAGGCAGGACCCTACCGGAAAAACAGCTAGAATGTGAAAATTCACATCAAAAATGAAAAGGGATCTGATTTCATTTCATAGGTACATGTACTTTTACTTTGACCACCAGGTTACAGGACAAAGGAAACAGAAAGTAGTTGTGTGACAAGTGGAAGTGGTAGCAGTTATCATTTGGGAAGAGATGTGTGAAAACAAATTGAAGTATGTGAAATACACCGTGACGTTTACATGTATTATTTTTGTCTGCATAGTTTGCAATGCGCATTAAACTGCTTTGCACATAATTAGTCA
>NW_004955556.1:198469-214402 GCF_000276665.1 Chinchilla lanigera | reverse complement strand
CCATACTTGACTTTGAAATCATGTAGAAAGGCCAGTAGGACAAATCTTTCCACTTTCTAATTAATGTAATAATTCTACTTCATACTATATCAATACAGCAAAATACAATTCATAACAAAAGAAGACAATGAGAAATTTCAATTAGAACAAGGAGGAATCCAAGCTTTTTTTTTTTTTTGTCTTTTTGAGACAGAGTCTCTCTATGCAGTTCAGGTTTACCTTGAGCTCACTTTGTAGCCCAGGCTGGTCTTGAACTCACAAGGATCCTCCTGCCTCAGCCTCCAGAATGCTGGGATTACAAGTGTGTGTCACTGCACCTGGTGATGTTGATTTTCTATCATCTTGTTTTGAACTTTTGTATCATTTTTATCATTTTTGTGTTGTTTTGTTTTTGTCTTTGCTTTTGTTGTTTTGCTTTGTTCTTTTCTTTTTTTTTTTCCTCCGGTACCGGGAACCGAACTCACGACCTTGCACTTGCCAGGCAGGCGCTTTTGCCGCTGAGCTAAATCCCCAGCCCCTTGTTCTTTTCTTTTTAAAATTAAAAAAAAAACTCTCAACAGGTCCCATCACAAAATTTGATCTTCCATTGCTCTTCATCTGGTTATTTCTGTCTCTCTTCCTAATTACCATACTTTCAAATTCATTAAAAAATAAATATGGACTGTTTTACCTGTGTTAACTCATAGTAAAAATGAAGGAATAAGGTAGACAAATGATTAATTTTTTTCAGCAGATAAAAGGAGGAGGTACTTGAGTGAATAAGTACTCAATAGAAGTATAGTTATCTCATATTTAAAGCAAGATTATTATGTTGTAAAATATGGTAATATTTAAGTAGACAAACATGCCACAGATAGACAACCATCCCCAAATTTCCTACTTAGTAACAGGGTGGCATTCCTAAGCATTTGCAATGGAGTTTTGTCCTTTCCAACCACCCCCTTCTTCCTCCTGATGCCCTGACTCACAGCCAATTGCTTTCTGTAGAAATTTAGAATGATGCCAAGGTCAACTTTTTATTTGAAACTGGACATGGTTCATGACAAAGACAGATAGATGCTTCAGGAGAAAAGAAATATTGCGGGAATCAGTTAATCTAGTTCTTAGCCTGGACACAGGCAGAAAAAAAATGCCTCATGCCAACCCAGAATAGATAAAGATACCACAGTCCAGGGGAAAAGAGTTAGAAAGGAGACCATGAGAGTGGATTCTTGATGTAGTCTCCTGACAGGGGTCACATGCCTTTCCATTTCCTCACATGGTGTGTGCTGGAAGAAAGTCTGTACTCATTAGAAACTTGGGTAGGTAGCAGGATCTATAAGAAGAAGAATCTGTGCTCACTTTCAAATGGGCCCACATCTACTAAAATTAAAAAGGTGTTGGGGCTTCTCTACACGGCACTTTATGGTGAAAACAGCAACAATTCCCTACAATGAATGTAATAATTATGTGCTGCAAATATGTACTAATTATTTTTTAATTTGAAAGTCAAAGTACATTGCACTCTGGAAATTGAAAAAGGTCTGACCATATGCATTTTGGTAACATAGTCCTTCTGCTGAGTAAAGCTGCACACACTAAAAGGAGCTAGTACAAAAGTGAGGCCATGTGGGCACACCCAGAAAAGTCAAAGAACAAGGAATCATCTCACCCCTTGGATCCCACATCATTCCAGTGTGTACTCTACCTGCCAGAAATAGAGCTGCATAGCTAACACTTGAACTGCTGGATTTTAGCATTGAGTTGGTCCTCTTCATTCCATGCTCTTATTTCCCCCTTTTTGGGTGGCAGTGTTTACCTGTACCATTGCATCTTGGAAATGCAGTATATAGCATTTTTTTCTGAGCACTCCTCTTGATAGCATAGAGACTTAAACCTAAAACTTTTCCTTCACTTAAAAAGAGACATTCAGATTTCACTTTGGTGCAATCATGCAGCTCTTTCAACTTTGTGGACTCTTGTACATGGACTGAATGTAGTTTGCAATGTGAAATTAACAAGTGAATTTGGGGGCCAAATGTGGTATGCTATGTTTGGATCTTAAATGTCATCTAAAAACTCCTGTGTGGAAGACTTGATCTCCTGCCAACAGTGTTCCAAGTTTTGGGGCCTTGGAAGTTTTTTGGAACATGTCTGCTGTGGACACATGATTGGATTAATCCATTTAGGGATTGATAGCTTAATGGGTTTCAAGTAACAGGCTTTATTAGAAATATATACTCTTACTCTTTGCCTCAGCCAAGTGATGAGCAGCTTTGCTGGGCCATGGGCTCCCTACAATGATGTTCTGCCTCAATGCAGGCCCACGTGCAACATAGCCAGCCAGCTATGGACCTAGCACCCCTCTTATTAAAGTGATGAGTCAAATCTTATACAGTAATGAGAACATCACAGTGACCTAGATCAAGTTCATGCTGCTGATGTTGGGGATGGACACTGATGAGATATCCATAAGTTCTGAGAGAAGGGAAAATCAGAAAAGTATAGGTCCTGCTTATCACATTAGTTGTATAATACACACAGGTTGAGACACAAGTTGTGGTAGTGTATTTCCTTCCTTCCCAGTGAACTTCATACCTTTTGGTCAGTAGAAGTTCTATGTGACCTACTTTAGAAAGTCTGCCACTACTGAGGCCTACATGTGCTCTTCTATGAGTCACATAGTAGGTTCCCGCACAGGACCTAATCACTCATTGCTCTTTCTATTCTTCGTGATGTTATCGCTGTTTCCCTTGTGCTTACTATGTTCAACAATGTGATTTAGAAGCTTTGTAATTATTTTGTGAGGAGTTGGAAAAGTCTGGAGGAGCAGGCTATCTTTGAGATCATGATAAATACAGTTCACTACCCTCAAATGGTTAAATACTACATGGTTGCATGCATATGTGTCCTGTAGAGCATTTTGTAGACCACCAAAGAGAATAGAGGTCAACAGTGACTCAAAATCATGGCAAGAGGTGTGATGGTTGTGTGGATGCGGAATTTTAGTTATGGAAGATGAATGGATTCTGGACATGAGTGACAGGATGTTGCAGAACAGTATAAATGCATTGAATGTAGTTAAAATGCACAGTCATAAACGGCTAAAATGGTGAAGTTCCTGTTATCTTCATACTACAATGTACTGGTCTGTAGTTATCTACCTCCACTTCAAGAGAGAATCCCCACGCAAACTGGACTATGGGGAAATAATGAGATATAGACACAGCTTTATCAAAGGGGGTAAATGTACCCTCTCAGATGATGAGAGTTTGGGAGGCTATGTATGAATGGAGGAAGAAACAGGTGGAAAAACACTGAAGCTCTGGTCTTTTGATGTGAAATTAAAACTTCTCTACAGAATAAATTCTACTAAAATCATGCAAAAGATGACATTTTCAATGAGGTAGAAGCTAACTGTCAGAGACAGCGAGGAACTCTCTTGGACACCACTGGCTTCAGACGCAAATGCTGTAGCACTGACTCCAATTTTGTTGAAGTACATTCCTCAGAGGTTTGATCCTTCACTGAGTAAAGCAGATGTGTGGCTCCACTGTGAACCTTGCATACTGAAAGAGTGCCCTAATAAAGTTCTCAAGGTATGCAATAAAGAAGAGACCTAGCCAGATCATTCAGTTCAGTCCTAGCTATGTTAGTGTAGGCAATTTCAAATGTATCTAAAAAGGGTTTTGCCTGTTTTTAAATGGTTCAATCCTCACACCATGCTGTTTTCCTATAGCATGCTGTCTTCCTCCAGACTGAATTTCAACAGAGACATTCAGAGAATAACTAATGCTTTCCTCTTTAAATTTATTGTTCTCTGAGGGCACTTGATGTCCCATATTTGCCTGCTAGACCATCTTGGAATGATTGTATCACTTTTGCACTAGTTGTGCTTTATATAAGTTTCTCAATTTTGTGTGCACCTGTGAAACTGTTGGGGGTTAAAACACATCTATGGAAGGTCACATGATGAGCATGTGCAAAACCCTGAAGTCAATCACTAGGATCAGGAAAAATGCAGCACTAACAAAAGATATTTATGCTGAGCCCCATTTTCTTTTTTTTTTTTTTTGGTTTTTCTCTGGTACCGGGAACCGAACTCACGACCTTGCGCTTGCCAGGCAGGCGCTTTTGCCACTGAGCTAAATCCCCAGACCCCTGAGCCCCATTTTACAACACTAAAATTAGGTTTTCTGGGTTGGATGCATGACAGCACAATTTTATTCCACTCTCCATGTGATCCTAGTGTTCAACCAAGGGTGTGAACCAGTGCTGAAACATCAGTAATCCATGTACTTGTGGGACTCGCACCTTCCACATAATGTGGACTTCCCTGTGAACATGTGACTGTCACTACTGAATTAGTAGTTGGAGTTTAACAAGGTTCCTTGAATATAAAAATCTGAATACTTATTTGGATGAAGCTAGAACTTTCAGCCTTTAATGCATGTGTGTATTAATGAAGAAGCTAGTGAATGTAAAGCTCCAAGGGTAGAGATTCTGACTCTTTGGGTCCTGGATGAAGCCTCGGTATTAAGTTTCAAAGACTCTCTAGGTAAACAGAGCTGACAGTATCTGTCATATATGAAATGCAAATAGAAGATTCATCTGACTCCATTTCTAGCTCTCATAAACCCTCCTTCTGTTGTAAATTCAAAGGTTTTCCCCGGCCAGAAGATACTATCTACCAAGATGCAGTGACATAATGAACATTGAAACCAGGACATATCAGCAAGGGATTCACCTTCCCTATCTTCCATGGATATGATACAGCACTGAGGACAATGCATGAAGTCATACCTGTGTCCAGGACAAGGAGATTGCCCAGAACTTGTTTTTCAGAGTTCTGTAATTTTCATTATACTTCTCTTTACCTTTTTGGTTAGGTTGATTTAGAAAGGTTTAGTTTTCCTTAAACTGTTATAAGTGGAATATTTCATAATTTTTCATCAATGGTTTCCATTTTGAACTATATGGACATGATTGTTTTTTGTGTATTGATTATAAATTTTGCTGAATTTGTCAAATCTAAAAATTCCTAGTGGTGTTATCTTGAGAATCTTCAATTTTAAAGGCCATATCATCTACAGACACTTCTATAATTAATTACTATAGTCATTATTATCATTATGCTATAATTAATAATAATTATACATCATTATTACTAAAATTAATGCCTTAATTTCCTTTCATATACTTTTCATTTATTTTTCCTGTTTGATTTTCATGGCTAAACTTTAGAAGTCTACATTGAACAAGCATGGTGAGAATGGGCCCAGATTTTAGAGGGGATTCTTTCAGTTTTTCTTCACTTAATACTACTTATGGTTTTGTCCCATAAAAGCTTTATCATTTGAGGTAATGATTTTTATAGCAAACTGTATTAGGACTTATTAGTCAGCCAGGAATGGTGGTGCATGCCTGTAATCCCAGCACTTAAGAGGCTGAAACAGGGCAATCACTGTGAGTTTGAGGCCAGCCTAGGCTACATAGTTAGTTGAGGTTCTGCCTGCACTACAAAGTGAGAGCTTGTATCAAAAAAACCCAAAATAAAAAATAAATATCATTAACTATCATTGGAATTTGTCAAAGGCTTTTGAATATCTATTGAGATAATCATTTAATTTTTATCTTTGATTTGTTTACATGATGTAATACATTGATTGATCTGTGTTCAAGCATATTTTCATGCCTGGAGTAAAATCAATTTTGTGAAAATATACGGCCTACTTTAAGTGATCTTTAATTCTCTGTGTGTCTTATTGCGAATTTTTCATCTAACTTCATCAAAGATATTTTTCTGCAATTTTCTTTTTTAATTCCTTATCTGGTATTCATACAGGTGTAATGCCGGATTAACAGAGTGCTCCCTTTTCTTTTATGTGGAAAAAATTGGAGAGTATTTATATTATGTCATGGATTAAAACTAAAATGTATCCTGAAAGTCTAATGTGCAGAGTTGAGGCTTTGGTTAGATGATTCCCATCATGAGAGTGATGTTCTCAGTGAGCCAATCCATTAATGAATTTTTTTTTTTTTTTTGGTTTTTCTCCGGTACTAGGAACCAAACTCATGACCTTGCACTTGCCAGGCAGGCGCTTTGCCGCTGAGCTAAATCCCCAGCCCCCCATTAATGAATTCTGAAGAACCCATATTGTTTAGGATAAAGATATGGATCACTGGACATGTGATCTGGCAGTGTAAATTCTTGGGTCTACCTTCTGTCTTTTGTCCCTCTCTCTCTATCTTTTCCTCTCTCTCCCTCTCTCCCTTTCTTAGCTTTCTGTCTCTGTATCTTTCTCATACTCTCTCCTTCTTCTGCCCCTCTTTCTCTGCCTCCCTCCTGCCAAACTTCTTTCTTTCTAGCCACTCAGATTTGAGCATCCTTGCTTCAGTGGGCCCTTCCTCCATTCCACATCCACTTTAAAGCCGGACAGCCACGGTCTTGACCTCCTGAGATAGCTAGTGAAAATCAGATTCTCCTCCTTTATATTACAGATGTCAAATATTATGTCCCAGTGTTGGGAAGGAGACTAAAAGATTAAAAAGTTAACAGATGGTTCACTGGTGTGACAATACCTAATCATGAACTCAGAAGCCTTTGCAAGGTTTTGAGAGCAGTTTGGAGAGTCTGGAACATGTGGTAAGGAGAAGCCTTGCACTGGCTTTATGCATAACTGAAGGGTGATCCACCTCAGAGTTCAGAAGACCAGAGTGATGACAGGTGTGTGCACAGTAAAGGCCAGATAGTGAGATTTCAGATAGGAATAAAGACTCTACAGGAAATAAGAGTCCATATGTATTTGTATTTTGACAAAACATTTGCCTGTTTTTTATCCATGACTCAAGGCTTTGTTTAGGTATAAATTTACAAGTGCTATACTATCTAATTTATCAGGAGAATGTTCAGTGTAACTCAACATTCATCATAAATAGTGCTGGGTAATTTTAGCTATATTTACACTGACAGTCAGGATCAAACAGCCAAGGTGAAGGGTTTAATTTTTTTTTCTTTTTCCTGGTACCTGGAATAGAACTCACAACCTTCTGCTTGCCAGGCAGGTGCTGTGCCATTGAGCTAAATCCCCAGCTGCTGCAAAGGGTTTAAAAAGTTTGCAGTTTTGCCAGAAAGGAGGCACCAACAACATTCGGCCAAAGGAGAACATTTGAATCTTTTCTTGCCTTTTAGTTGTTTTATGTTGAGAAATTTGCTTTTATTTTGAAGATTGTTACAATAAATGATATGGCATTTGTCTCTAAAAGTTTTTATATGTGCACATTTCAGCTCTGACGTTTTGTTTGGAGGCTATTTTCTGGTTATGTCTGTTTGAAGTTGTTAATATCTCCTTCATATCTATCTAATTAACTAGCTTTGGGAAGTTTTTGCTATAACTCAGGAAATAGATTTTTTTAAGCCATTTGCCTGTATTTCAATGTCTTACTCTACCTTACTCAATGAGTCTGAAGTTATTTTTTAAAAATGTATTCAGAACCACTTCCAAATCCTATTCAGTTTCATCCTTTTTTCTTTGATCATGTCTGAATGTTCTGTCATGTTTTTCCTGTCTTCAAATCTGTAATTTATTCTTCTGAGTGTTCTTATCTACTGATTAGCCTTTTAATTGCATTTTTTGGGTGATCAAGGTGTTTATTGCAACAATTCTTCTTAGTTACTTTTTATATTTTGTATTTCTTTATGGAAGTGGTCTTTCGTATCTTGCATTTTCTTCCTTAGTTCAATCAGCTGTTCATTTGTCTCTTATTTGAACATTTTAATTATAATGTTTTAAATTTGTTGACTGGAATTTCATTCATTTTGTTGTCTGTTGGATCAACTTCTGGGAAGTTACGTGTTTCTAGAGGCATCATGTTGCTTTATTTTGTTATTTGTGTTGTGATTCTGTCTGTGTGTGTTCTGTGATTCTATATGGAAGTTAGTAGCACAGTTGTGTAGAATGTCTCTTTCATTGCAATGTGTGGTATTTTTTGTAAATATTTTTCACTTTGTAGTGAATCCTTGATTGTGGGTTACTTCTGTGTATTTCTACTCATCTATCCTGAATACTGAGTTCAGCACCTAGTACTACTTGGAGGGGAGAGAGTGTCACTAAATTCAACATTTTGAAACTAATCATAAATGTTCTTATACTTACGAACATGAAGCAAAGTTTTCCTAGTATTTAACCCAGAAAAGGATATGAAGAGCGCTATAAAATCATAGTCTAGCAATTAATCATCAACAATATTTACATATTAAATATAATATACCTATATTAAAAGAAGACACATCAGTAGGAAAATGAATAGAAAAATGAAAACAGAGAATAAAATAATGGAATAAAAATAAAAACAAATATGTAGTAGAGAGACAGTACACATATATTGAGGGAAATAAGGTCAGAAAAAGAGGGGCAATAAAAAATTAAAGGTCACTGAAGGGAAAAGAAGATTGTATTCAGTTATTGAACAAACAAACACATTTTCAATATACTTATGGCAATCCATTGCTGTAGAAATATATGTGAAAGCAAAGTATGAACTTACGGAGTAAAAGCAGAATATCAATACTCAGTTATTGCCACATGCCCATATGCACAAGGACAAATTTTTTTCATATAAAACACAGTACTTATAAAGAAAATACAAAACATAAGAAAAAATAGGGCAGTATTAGACCCTTAACCATCTGTTCCCTAGTTCCATATTAACCTAGATGACAACTTTGAAATGAAACTTTCTGAAACTGAAATTCAACAAAGGACATATGTACAACCCAGAATCACCATAAAATTTGGGGGCCTGCCTATGCCCTAAAGTGTCCACATAGCAAATTCTAACATGAATCATTTGTATGGGAAAATAAAACTCAATCAATTTCCCACTGACTGCTGTTTGATTTCTGTTACTCACAATGTCTCTAAACCCTAGAACAACAGGGGCCTGGCCTCTTTGTTCACTGCTGCATGTCTGGCCTAGTATTCGGTTTAGTCCAAGCAAATAGCACTGAATTGAGCAAATACAAGCTCTACACTCCAGAAACTGTAAAGGACATGCATGCTGTCACTGTTAGAAGTCACTTCATGTTGGGTGCTTGTGTGCTGAAAGAGACACTAAGTGTCATGTACCCAGGTTGCACCCCCGAAGACAGAGGCCTGGACCTGACTGTCTGTGAGGCTGTACCACTTTCTGTGAGAACCCCTCAGTTCCCTACTCTGATTTTGGTCAAATGCAGAGCTGTGGGGAGAGAAGAGACCCCTGGGAAGGGTTAACAGACATTTTCAAGGTTAGGAAAAAGCCTTTGTGTGGCTATCAGCAGCTAGGAGTTTTCAAGCAGTTTTGTGGTTTGAAGCTGGCAGGTTGTGATTTTTACAGCTGTCTCTGTACAGGCAGCACTCTCTCTCCTAGTGCAGGTTGCCATGTCCACACTAATTCCCCTCTTAGTCCATAAGACCAAACCCCTGGGAACAAGCCCAACATAAAATCAAGCATCGACCCTTATGAAAGTTGAAGTCAGGGCATCTATCCCATAAAATAGGACCACAACTCCAGATTCAGTGGTACTCCTGCTCTGGACTCCCTACTCTCTCTGGAGTGACACTGTACCACTTCCTCTTGCAATACCTGTAATAAAGTACTTTCACTTCACACTGGACTTCTCTTCTCTTTCTATATTGGAAAGAGAGAAAGGACCTGTGAGAGTGAGTTTGGGGACCCCTAGATCCCAACCCCACCAGATGTAACAGATGTAGGGACAGGAGAGATAGGACTCTACCTGAATAAAAGCCGCCAATTAAACATAAAGTTTGAAAAGGTAGAAGGATCTAATTTCATCTCAAAGATACATTTATTTTTACTTTGTCCACCAGCTCATAGGACAAAGATGCAGAAGTCAGACGTGTGAAAAGTGGGAGAGGTAGCAGTGGTTCTGCTGGGAGCCATGCATGATGACTGAATGCAGTGTGGGAAACATGCTATAAATTTCATTTAGATTATTTATGGCTCCTCCTTCAAATATTTGTGTGATTTGTAATGTGAATTAAATTTCTGTGGATAGAATTAGTTATATTAAAAACATGCATGTTCAAAGGTTTGCAGAAGGCTTATTTATTGTTAGATAGGGATACACAATTACAAGCTTTCAGAGGTTCAGGAGGAAAAAGCATGGCTTTGCTGTGCTGGCCATACAGGAGGACTTTACAGTATCCAGTCACCGACAGCACAAGGTTTTTCTGGGTCTTCATTGTCCACCACAATGTAGGTGCAGCTTTCCTGGTCGAAAATGGTATGGCAATTTTCTTCATCATAATTTGTAGGTATAGCAACTCTGTAATGAAGGTAAGACTGTTAGAAGAACAAAGCACCAGTCACTGGACCCTGTTTCCCAGGGCAACTCTTTGCAATGAAGCGGCTTGTACTTCTCCTGGCTGGGGTTCCCTTCATTAATCTATTACACACCTTGGCTGGCAGCCTTAGGGCAATCCCCAGAAACCTCTTCCTGTCTATACCCTATAGTAACATAGATCACCCTTCATATGGGTGTCACACTGCTTTCTGCATGGATAGAAGGCAGGGACATTCTGCCAGGTCCAGGTCAGTTCTGTCACATGCTGGGACAACAAAGTTTGTCCAGCCCAGGCCTCTTGTCCAGCCCATGTTCAGAAAGTGACAGTGCTGCCAGTGGAATGTGGAAGGGTAGGCTCTCTCCATCTAGTAGGGCATACTGTTACCAAAGCACCTATCTCCACAAGAGCGGCAAGGGGCTATTCAGGCCAGGTTCATCGATCTCAGAGAGGTGATTGAAGCAGTGTGCAATTCACAGGAAAATCCACCATACACTCAGTGATGCATAATTTAGTGTTCAGTGTCGCCTTGAATCTCATCCTAGGCCCCTCAATTTTATGAGTCCACAGTGGATAAAAGCATTTAATTCCAGGGCTCCCTGGGACAATGTTATCATTCATGAGGTGATACTGGATTGCTACTTTGACAGAAGAGGATACTTTGAACATCTTCCTCATCCATCTAAAGCAGTGTGGCTTTTCAGTGCTTATGTTGCCCCAGGACACTGGCAAACATTGATGACACACTAAATAAAAGGGCAGAAATCTGCTCATTGGGACCAGGGCATGGGGCACTGGCCCAGAAGATGAGGCAAAATGCATACCTATGGGAACACTGTCCTGTGGGTGGAAGCAAACTCTGAAATTGTGCCTTGGACTTTAAGGTCCTGCTTTAATTAAGATCAAGCATTCCACAATTCCCACTACAAGATTTCTAAAGAATTTTTATGTGATGGAAGAGTGATGATGCTAGATTATGAATTAGACAAGTTGTACCACAAAAATACAAAGATATTTTTTGCCAATGCCATGCTGTTTTATTACAGTGGCTCTATAGTATAATTTCAAGTCAGGGATTGTGATGCCCCCCGACTTGCTTTTGTTGTCCAAATTGTTTTTTTTCTATTTTTTGTTTCTTCTGGTTCCAAGTTGATTTTAGGAGTGTTTTCTTTAGTTCTCTCAATGAATGCAGGCAGAATTTTCCAGACACTTTAATGCCTAAAGGATTCATACTTTCCTTTTAAGTCACTTGCTTTTTACTCTAGTTACTGGGATTCTCATGGAACTGTCTGAGGGGCTTGGTTATATTCAACTAGAGAGGTAACTTTGGGAAATGCTACTTCACACAAATATTTCTCTTGACAAAGATGGTCCTGTTAAACATGGATGTAGCTTGGTACTAGAGCACTGGCCTAGCATATATGCATCCTGAATTCATGATCAGCACCACAAAAGTTCAACAAATTATACAAAAACTACTAATATTCTTGCAGTGACTGTAATCCAGGGCTAAATGACAGGAAGACATCAGATGGATTCAGGGATGGAAGTGAAGTGCCTCGTTTTGACATGACTGCAGATATATGTAATCCATCCTCTAAGAGATAGACCCTTATCATCCTTAGAAACCCAGAAGAAAACATTTGAAGAACCCTTGGCTTCTGTGATTTCACTGCAAGTAGTGAAGGCATGCAGACATTACAGGACAAGGGACACTACAGATCACCCCTGATACTTCCCAATTCTCTCATCTGCTTGTGTTTACATCACTTTTGTTCCTAAAATCCTGCAAGATCAAGAATACAATGGTCATCAAGACAAATTCTAGAATGGCATCTATTCATTGGATATGATTTTTTGCCCCCAGTAAACCAGATGCACATATTTGAGAATAGATATAATGAATATGTAAATAGATATAAAATGATGTAGAAGCAAGCCAACTGGCCCATCTATAGGTAAATGAATAAATGATAAGCATAATGTGCTCTGTGCATAAAGGGTAATGTTATAGATCTTAAAATGGAAGGACAGTCTAGCACATGCTGCATAAAGGATAAACCTTGAGGATGTCAAGCTAGGTTCAGTATTCTCAACCAGCCAAATACTTCGAGGATACAGGTATATGAAGCTAAAGAGCTGTGACACTTGTAGATGCAGGAAAGCAAATGATGGTGGCCAAATCTGGAGAAAAGGGGGAGAGGAATGATGATTGGAAAGGTGCTGAATGTTAGTTGTATAAGATTGAAAGGACTGAAGGATGATTGGTAAGACCGTTACTCAACAGTACAAAAGTACTCAATATAATTGATCTGTATAAGATACAGGAGTGAAACCTAAACCCCTCCAACCACATCCAAAGGGAGTCCTCAAGTACACTGCAGAGTCGATGTTCACATATAGACAGAGGTTTTGAAGAGTAGAACATGGATCCAATTCTGGAAATGTTGACAGTTTGGGATTTTATGCATGTAGTTGAAGGAGACACGAAAGAAATTTTGTCTCTACTTAATTTTACCATGAATCTCAAACTGCCCTACAAAATAAAGTTTATAGACAGGTGCAATGGATGGGATTTTGAAACCAATAAAACATCTGATCTTTAGAGATAGCCAAGTCTCTGCTTAGCCACTACTGGAATGATACTCACTTAGTGCAGCATTTCATTCCATTTTGATCACAAGAGCAGCTCTCACAGTTATCATTCATCCAATGAGAGTTCTTGTATGTGACTCCAAGGAGATACCTGCATACTGAAAAATCCACACAGCACCATCAGTGGAGTCCCCAAGTCATGCAACAGGAATAACATTGGGGCCCAGCCCTTCCATGAGATGATAGAGAATTTCTAAGGCACATATTACAGTGCTTCTCTATTTACCCCTAAAATACTTGCAAGAAGTCTGTGCAACTGGTAATATTTTTGCAAAGTAAACTCAAATCCTTTTATATTTTATTTCAAACAGACATTTACAGAAGAGATAAGGCCTTCTTCTTTCATCTTACTTTGGGTCTATTTTCTCTGGAGTATCTCTTTAAAAACCCTTATTTCTATACTTTTAGTTTACTACTTTTTACTTTGGTTCTCAATCCTACTTGCATGTGTGAGTGAACACCTTGGGCACCATAAAGTAAGTATATTGAACAGTCAAGGGTAGATCTCATTTTCAGCATGCAAAAAGCCCTGGTTTCAATCAACAGAATCAAAACAAATATACAAAACAATGTAAATATTCTATGCTAAGCCCTCAAATAAAACAGAATGTGGAATCCTTGGATGTGGGAATATGCTACCAGGATTTTAGAATAGTTACCAAATGAAGCCAGTGTTCAGTCAAGGGTGAAAACTGCTGCTGAGAAACCCTAGGCACACATGTACTTGAAGGATGCCAACACTATGTATCAACAGGGCTCCCCTGTTGATTCAACTCTTACATCTACCTTTCAGTCCCTGGAATCAGGTGGCAAGACTCCTCAGGTTTGCTATGAATATAAAAATCTGAATGCCTGTTTGGATTTAGCAATAGTTCTTAATTTTGAACACATGTGGAAATCAATTAAGGAACTATAAAAAGTGCAGCTCTGACAAGAGAGATTATGATTCATCAGGTCTTACAGCCCAAGTATTTGTAAGTTTCAAGAACTCTGAAGGGAATTCTCTGCTAGGCAGAATTGAGAATGACTGTTTTATGTGCAAGCCAAGTTTAAGACCCTCATTTGACTCCATTGCTCTATCTACCCTTACCTACCTTCCTATATTGAGTCAAAAGTTTTAGCCTCCATGATCTACGAGGCTGTAGTCACATGATCAATATTAAAATCCAACACTTACCATCAAAATTTTTGTCTTGACTTTCCACTTGTACAGTGTAGCAGCGGGTGTTGTGTGAAGTGTCACAGTTGGCCAGGAACACGAGACATCCCAGGAGAGATATCTGTGATGTAAGAAAGGTCAGAATAGAGAGTGAATTGATTCAAAATTTCATTTTCTACTTGGGTGGACCACACACAAGACTCTCTGGTCTCTGGCAAGTTGTTTAATAGGTGGAATTTCTTTCCTGTGGCTACGCAGGCAGGAAACAAGGTCTACATAGTCACTAAATTAATGATTCACAGAAATGTGTGTCAAGAATCCTGTAGCTGCAGCAACTGTGTGCTGCCTTGTTACTGATGATGTTCAGGAAAAGAATTAATGAAAAAAAGATTTATTTAAACTGTTTTACAGAAATGCATAAATTAGAAAAGACAGAAATGAAAAGAATGTTATTGAAATTAATAAAACATGAGCAAAACACAGAGGGGAAATAGAATATGAGAGACCAGCTTTCACAGAGTTAATTGGACATTGTCACTAAAAAGATTACAGCAATGTTTTAGTCACTTTCTTAGTGGTTGAGACACAGTACCAAACACCTGCAACTCAAAAAGGAGAGGTTCCTTTTCACTCACAGTTTGTAGGGGTTTCAGTCCTTGCATGGTCAGCAGCATGGTGAAAGTGCCTGATACTGAGGAAATCTCCTGATGTCCAGGTGGCCAGGAAGCAGAGTGAGTTAAAGGGAGGAGGAAGAAGAGAGATATATCCCTCCAGGTCACACCCACAGTGACCCCGCCTCTTCTGACCAGAAACCACCTCCTAACAGCAAGTCAGCAGTAATGCCCCATAATCCATGCTCCTTTCAGAAGCTCAAGCTCTGAGTACATGCGGCTTTGGTGGTACATCTATATATAAATGTAACCGTTCACATCTTCCCCTAGAAAAGACTCATGCAAAATTGGTCAAAAACATTTAAGCATTAACTGTTCCTTTCAATTCCTATTATTTTGATTTGAAGCCCTGTATCATTTTTATTGTTTTTGTTTTGATTTGTTTTTGTCTATGTTGTTGTTATTGTTTTTTTATTCTTTTTAAAATAAAAAAATCTAAAAAAATATAGCCACATGCACATCTTTACACAAACTGCATTTAGTCTACTTCTAATTGTTGCCAAAATCCTAACAATTCCATTGTTGCTAAAAAGTCTGTGTCTAAAGTTTCCTCTGAGATTTAAAGGAAACTCTTAGTTGTGAGCCATGCCAAATATAATCTCATCCTACTGAAAAGTCTCTGCACATCTAAAGAAATCACCAGTAAAGTAAAAAGAAAACCCACAAACTTGGAAAAAATTTTAGCTGATTTTCCCTCAGACAAAGGGCTTCTATCTAGAACATATAAAGAATTAAAAAATATCAGCCCCTCCAAATTCAAAGACCCAATCCAAAAATGGGCAGCGGAGATGAATGCACACTTCTCAGACAAGGAGATACAAATGGCAAATAAATATATGAGAAAATGTTCATCATCATTAGTCATTTGAGAAATGCAAATTAAAACAACACTGAGATTCCATCTCACCCCAGTAAGAATGGCTAGCATTAAGAAATCAACCAGTAACAAACGCTGGCGAGGATGTGGGGAAATATGAACACTTCTCCACTGCTGGTGGGAATGCAGACTGGTGAAACCACTGTGGAAATCAGTTTGGAGATTCCTCAGAAAACTACATCTAGAGGTCCCATTCAACCCAGCTATCCCCCTGCTGGGTATTTTCCCGAAGATCTAAAAATATCATAT
>NW_004955556.1:196088-197943 GCF_000276665.1 Chinchilla lanigera | reverse complement strand
CCATACCACTTTGTAACTCCGTATTGTCTGTACTGTTCTTTTGCTATTTTGTAAAATGTTGTCTGTCTGTTAATGTTTTCCTCCTTTTATTTTTAAAATAAAAAAAGAATGTTAACAACTCCTAACATAAAGTAGCACAGGTTAAATATTCCCATTATAAAAGGAGGAACAGGGAAAGAGAAAGAAACATGACCAAAGGGAGACCAAACACAGCAGGGCAGAGAGTAAACCGTGTAACTTTGTGCAGCACCTCAGGCAATAGATGTTAAGATACACGCCACCCTTAGGGCATTACTAATGGTTGCTTCTTTTATTGTTTCTGTCTTGGGTTGGCTTCCCTCAGTAGTTCCAGCTTCCCTCAGATATTGTAATTTCATGGCTTCTCTAAGTTCATTGATCACCCCTGCACATTGGGCTTCACTCACAGCTTTACAGAGTAGCAAATAGTCTGGCCTCTCAGGCTTTCTTTGCTAATCTGAATGGAAGCTTCCGTAACCTGATAATGTTTACAGTTTTCATGGCCTTAAAACCAGCAACACTAGAATAACACCAAACTCATCCTTGATGTAAAGTACTTGGGTTATTTTTATACTTGTCTTTTCAGCAACCAAGCTCTCCACTGCTCCAAATGTGCAGGCACAAGCTTTTTGCAGCTTCCTTTCTGGCCAAACCCAACTTTTAAAATCAACCAGCTGTGTTGTTTCTTGTACTGCTCAGTGTAGAGCTGGCTAAAGTCCCCAACAGTACCTATGCCACAGCTTCAACAGTAGGCTGCCTTGAAATTTCCAAGACCAGAGTAGTCAGCCCACTGCCCTTAATTTCAGTAACTCACAAAATCATAATACATGAACAAAATATAAATAAATTTTCTCCTGGAACTTAATACACATGGACTGAGAACATGGAGACTAAGACAACCCAGCAGGCTGATGGATGAGCCAGGAGAAAGTACATGACCCAGTGATCATGGGACTTCATTCATTGACTTGAAGTCAGCTGCTGATCTGTCCAGGTGGTATGAGTGCTGTGATGGAGACCAAGCTGCTGAGACACAGACTGAGGCCTCTTGGCCAATTTGAGAAAGACATTTTGGGGAGGGTTAATTATGACAAATTTGGGCTCTTTCTCTTATATTGTCCATTTAATGAAATGTAATGAATTCCTAACCATAAAAGATGACAGGATTTCTTTGAAAAACAAGCCCCACTACATTTAGCAACAGTAGGACTGTGAATTGTACTTCAGCTTCATTTTTCATTTTCATGAGCCTCAGTACCAACAGTACTGGAAGAAAGGAGGTTTCTAGAGGCTGTGGTGATCCCAAGGCTCTGGAGAATCTTTGCACTGGGTTTGGCATAAAAGGCGTCAGAGGAGAAGAGCATCAGCATCCACCCAGGACCAATGAATGAATCAGACAGCATCCTGAGCCTCTGGATCTCCAGGGCATGGACACAAGATTCAGTGACTGGGGAGAGAATCCAGACTCGTAACAAGGATGACCAAGTTATTTGTTTATATTTGAGATTACACATTTGACAGCATCTGAGTTCTCTCTCTCTCTCTCTGAAGCTCAGTGTTCTCACTTGTAAGAAGAGGTCTCCCACTTGGTTGGGCACCACAATTCCCTAGGGAGCTCATATTAACACACAGTCTCAGGGTTCTTGAGGATAGACATGGCTGAGACTTGATCTTGTCTTTTTGTCAGATCCACAGAAAAACTGACCACATCAGTGTGATTTTAACATGCAAGCGTATCTTTGAGGAGTGTTGCAAATATGGTGCTGGAAATTTGTGCCTCAATATTCTTTCTTTCTTTCTTTCTTTCTTTCTTTCTTTCTTTCTTTCTTTCTTTCTT
>NW_004955556.1:172305-195978 GCF_000276665.1 Chinchilla lanigera | reverse complement strand
CAGTTCAGGATAGCCTTGAACTCACTTTGTAGCTCAGACTGGCCTTGAACTTGTAGTGATCCTCCTGCCTCGGTCTCTTAAATGCTGATATTACAGGTGTGCACCACCATACTCATCTCTACCTCAGTATTCTGCAGGCTCAGAAGTCCTGCTCATGCTGCTTTTGATGTTATGAGTCTGAGGACCGTCAGTGAGTAGTCAATGAGTAGTGAGGCTCTGTGGAACTCATTAAATTACAACAACCCATCTCATATTTTCTACTATAAATTTGTATTTTAGCATAATATTAGCTGGTTGTGCATCTCAGTAGCTGCACTTGGGGAATACAGGAAGAAATCTTCATATTTATCCACTTGGTATAATGTTGGGAAGGTGTGTGCATGTGTGCAAAAGTGTTAAATTTGAATTTTTACCTACATACTGCTTATCTGACAGAATTTGCATGTTTATTTGAGCATCACAGGGCATAAAATACACCCACACCACTCTTTTGTTGTTTAAACATGTATTTTGCCATGATGCAAGTAGATGTAACTCATAGTAGCTGCGCCTGGGGAAAGAAAACCCATCTGGGCATTCACCCACTTGGCAGAATGGCAAAGTGTACACGGGAGCTCCAAGGCAGCAACAGGTGCTTTATCCAGGAAATGCTCACTACTAAGTTTCTGTGCATTTAGGATTTGTTTTTTTTTAAATTTTCTTTTGATTTTTCTGGTAGAAGTAGTCCAATTCAGGACAGTAGCACATGAAAAACAGATTTGCAAGTTTTGGAGAAAGTCATGCTGGGTAATAAAGATGATAATGTCAATGTTGGCCATGTGAGCCATGTACAGCTGACTGAACAAAAAGAAAATTCCTGTTGTTTTTAGATTACAAGAGGGTTATGATCATGGTTACTACTTCATTGTCACCTTTATCGCTGATCACATCAGACATCATGCAAAATGCTTGAATACATAAAAAACTTCGGATGAAAGAATCTCTTCAAGATTAAAAAAGTTTAATAAAAACAATTGCTGAGGAAAAAGATTGTTAAAGATAGGATTGCATAATATTAGAAGAGCTTCTTCCCACAGCGGAATCACCTTTTGAATGAATACATAAAAGCTGCTTCTGATTTTAAAAGTTATTTTATCAGTGTCCACATAGGAAAATTTTAAGACTTTATAGCTTTTTTTCTGTCATTTGGAAGGCTTTATTACATTAATCTCAGGTCACAGAATACGAATATAATCCTGTCCAATCACAGAATACTAACTCTGGAACAGAGCATTTAATAATTATTATTAATAGCCTAGACTCCCCCATCTTGGCAGACTTTCAGCATCTAAAGTCAGGGACTGTTGACTTGATTTCTGGGAGGCATTTAATTACTGGCTGCCAGGTATAGAGCAAGGAAGTAAGCTCAGAAAAGTGAAAAGAATACCTCATCACTACATTTGTGGTACAGCTAAGACTAGAACACAAGTTTCTAAACTCAAGTCTAATGATTTTTTTCTTAGTTTTTGAGCTGAATAAATCTGTGAGTATTGGTTTCTTTGATAAGTCTCTCATGAATTAAATACAGTAAGTACCCAACTTACTGTATTTGAACGAGTTCCATTCCAGGAGAACATTCATAAATTTGGTCCTTTCAAAAGTCCAGCAAAGTGAATCTTATACAACTTTGACACAAATATACAATGTAGAGCATAAAAAATTTAACACACACACTGAAATGCTGTAAACAATTTTCACTTTTAGAATTACTTTGAAATACTGAAGTAGAGAGACATGTGAGCTAAACCAGGAATGTTCCTAATGAGAAGGTGATTCATCTGTGAAAATTTGCAATTTGAATGTTCATAAGTCAGGAATTTACTTTAGTAAGAGTCAACCTAAAGTGGCTCAAGGAAATTTATACAACTGACATGTCACTGTAAATAAGTATTTCCCCTTAACCATGCATAGAAATTTAACTTGATGAGCTATCCAAAAAAAGTAATTCACTTTTTTGGTAAACATGGAATTTTGCTTCTGTACAAACTTAATAGGAACATTTTTGAAGCATCATAGGTTTGCCTTTGTAACATAGATGATTTTCTGTTAAAGAGCACAAAGGTTACTCATTTTAAGCGTTCAGTAAGAAATAGTTCTAAATCATATTAATTAAAGAAGACAAAATTAGATTATCAAAGTCATAAAATTCATGCTGTTTTAATGTAAATACAGATGTTACAAAAATTAGTACAGAGTAGATAGTAGTAGTCAGATTGAGTCCTAGAGTGAGCTACACACAAAATAATTCTAGTCCTGTGTCCTCTAAAAAAGAAAATCACAATTCATGAATTATTTCTGCCTGTTTAAGAACAAAGCTTTTTTATACAAGAAATGGAACTTGTATTTTTACTTTTTAAGGACTCTCCAGTGATTTTCATAGTGATTGTACTAGTTTCCATTTGCACCAACAAAATAGAGGGGTTTGTTTTCCCTACAGTCTTGCCAATATTTGTTATTAATTCTTGATGATGGCAATTCTTTCTGGAATGAAATGAAATGTAAATCCTGTTCTAAATTGCACTTTCTAATGGCCAGAAATGTTAAATACTTATGCATGTACATATTAGTCATTTGTACTTCTTCTGAGAAGTGTCTTTCCCTTAGAAATGCTCATTTTTTGATTCAAACTTTTAGGAAAGGGGGCTAATTTTGTTGTTCTTTTTATTCTAGATATTAGCCCTCTTTCATAGCAGGAACTGGCAATATTGATTCCCATTCTGTAAGGTTGTTGATTTTCATTCTCTTTTTCAAAGATCAGAGAACCGAAAGTATCTGGGCTTGTTTCCGCATGTTCTATTCTGCTGCAAGTGGAGATTTTTATGCTCGGTGAAATAGACCAGGTCACTAACCACGAGTACTACATGGCCTCTCTCACGTGTGGAATCTACAACAGCTGTTCTCAGAGCAGTTCAGAGTAGAATGTGGCTACCAAGAGTAAGAAGAACATGAGGGAGAAAGAGGTGGTGAAACAGTGATCTCTGTGTACTGTTTGCAGTTAGAGAAAAGCAAAGAGTTTCAGAAAATGGATAACAACAATGTACTATATATTTCAGAAAACTGTAAAAATGTATATTATAAAATTTCACTATAAATAAATAATGTTGCAGGACATAGAAATGCACAAACTCACTCAAACATTACACAGTGTAACTGTGTGTCAGAACATCACATGATACAAAATCAGTGTAGTGAACTTTTATGGATCTTTTTAAAATGTAACTGAAATTTATCAAAGTAAGTATAGTTATTTATTTTTTTGAAAAAAATGAATGACCCCTTTTCAAACACATCTGTTTACAGTCATGCCCAGATGGCATTCTTGGCACAGCAACACATGGGACCTCTTGCCATCCGTACTAGTGAGCTCAAGCTGCCATTACCCTGTGCCACAGATTAATGATGGTCCAATTACACACCGCTGCACCTGTTCTATAATGAAGTGACTTAAAGGTTCACTTCCATCATTGACTTGGTAATAACTCTAGGCTCACATAAAGGACACAACATAGATAGATACATATGATGTTCTCTGTAGCATCTGTATTCAAGGGAAGACATGAGTATGTGGTAATGTTCATTGGATTAGAAGAGCTATTGTTTATCATTTTTGCAAACGTACATTTTTCTGGTTAAGTAATGGGAAGATATATTTTCTGACAACTAGGGAAGGCCTGGTTAAGATGAACAGGAAGGATGAAAAGGGCAATCAATGAGATTCAACTCCTGTGTGTGTGATAAGACTCACTCGTCTTTCCTCCATGGTCCATGTGAAATATGACAAGAGGACCCAAGACTGCAGAAAATTCAACTTAGAGATCTTCCCCCGCTAGGTGTGATGACACATCAAAAATTAAATAAAATGTTCTTCACTCCCATGCTGTGCCACATACCTCAGAAAATAGCATTCCTTATCTATAGGTTTTGCACTTGTGAATTGAAAACATCAGAAAATTTTGCAACTGTACTGATCATGGGCAGACATTTACTTTTCTGTAGTTATCCAAAAAATTGGAACTCCTTTTATGAATCAATAAGTTAATCAGGGAGAAGAAAATCTCACCTCCTAACTCATGTACCTTAAACTTTTTTTTTTCCCATATTCCTTGTGTTCCCTTCACTTTAGAGGTGCTCAGTGACAGTGGACAGACAGCCTATCAATCCAGAAGAGCAGAGGTGGGCAGAAAGCCATTGGTAGAACTGTAGAAGGCAGGACAGGTCTCTGGGCACCTAGGGACACCATAAATACCCTGAGCCACTTCTACTCTGTGAAATGCTTCAAAAGAATTTGCTGGAAACTGACCAGCCAGGGATCAAGGAGAATGCTGTGAATGATCATTCTTGCTTTTGGTAGCCAATTTGAGAGCCTATTCAAGGAGCATGAAAACAGCAGCTGAACACTGGCAAAAAGAAACACAATGAGGTTAACATGTTCAGACATATTCATTCAGGAATCTGAGATTTAAAACCAGATCCAGTCTCCAAGAAACAGAAGACCCAGGAATTCCCCTGAAGGCCTACAAATTTCCTGTTTGTCAAGCAGGTTAAAAGCTCTTTGGTCAGGATGATCTGTTACAGCTTAGAGCAACTGTGTAAAAGACCGAGAAACTGCCCTCCACTCTGATTGGGATTGTCCCAAAGATTTCACCCTTTTTTATTTCACCATTTTTGAAGTTTAAGTCTGATTTCTTTCAATATAGAGCAATGAGAGGAAAGTTCTGGTGACAAGTGGTTTTGTTTCGTCTTCTGAGTGGAGGATTCCAAATATTGAAATAATAAAGTTCAGCCACTGTTGTACCAGCACAAGCATACACAGAGAGGAGCCGTGTGTTACCAATTTGTTTCTGGATTTGGGTGACATATGGAAGCCCAAAATCTTGATAAAGTGTGCAGGGCTCTCAGGGATCATCCACATATCCACCATGACCTGATACATAGCAATATTACCCGCTTTCATTCATCCTTTTCACAGAGCTCTAACAACTTTGAATGAGAGGGTCCAGCAGCCATTCAGATTTCACCAGGATCAGTGCTGTTTGTGTCCTCCTTAAGATGGAAGGCTGAACACAAGAGAGAAATAGAGTCAACAAATCAGACCCTAGTCCATGTCATGACATCGACTCTTGGATTTTCAAGGCAGCACTACAAAGCAGGCATCCTTGCATGTTTCTTACCAGCTGGCATCTGTGTTTTGAATATGCCCCCCAAATTTCTAGTTGGGGATGCCTTGCTCCCGATGAGGCAACATTGAGACACTGGACATTTGGAAAAACGCAGAGCCCTGGTGGCTTTCTCCTCAGGTGTGGATTAATGGGCTATCCGGGGAACAGTTTGCTATAAAAGTGAGCTCTTTCTGGCAGACTTGCTCTGTATCTCCATGCATTGGCCTGTGCTAGGTTACAGTGTAGGAGGAAGACCCTCATCAGATGCTGAAGCCATACATTTGGGTCTTCCAACCTCCACAATCATAAACTAAATTAAACTCTATCCTGTGCAAATATTACAGGCTCAATTACTGCAGTATAGTTACACAACATAAAATATAACATGGGTTAACAAGTTTAGAAAGATGGAGAAATATATTCACTTTTCTAGCAGTGCAGAAAGAAGCAGAATATGAAGCCATGTCTCCTACTTTAAAGTGTGTTCCTTTAAGATCATGTTACCCCCGTATCACAGCTAACCTCCTAAATAACTGCAGCATCTTAATTTAAAGGTAAGTGTTGTATATGCAGGATAGTTAACATGGCTGTTCTAGTGTTTTGTACTTCTTTGCTGAAAGAAACTGTCAATGAGTCCTTGGTTGATTAGCTTTGCATGTCTATATCTGTTTTCATGAGAAACCACTTTGAAGATATCAATATGTAATACAACAAGCATCGTTAATTCCCTACCACTTTGTTTGTAACTCCGTACTGTCTGTACTATTCCTTTGCTATTTTGTAAAGTGTTGACTGTCTGTTAGTATTTTCCTCCTTTTATTTTTAAAATTAAAAAAAAAAAGGTAAGTGTTGAGTGTCATCAGGCTGGTGCAGCTTCCTCTAGGAAGGGGATTTGGGAGCACGGGCATCCATGACACTTCTCTTTCCTCTTCACCTCCCTGAAAGAATGTGAGCTTGTAAGCAGAGACACACCAAAGAGCTTTCTGTCCCTCTCTTCCCCTGCCTTTCCCTCTTTTCCTCTGTACACAAGGAAGAAATCCTGTGAAAATCTTCTGAAGTCCAAGAGAAGAACTGTATACCTACAATGGTAGCACACAGATCTTGCACTTCCAACCTCACATCTGTGAGAAATGTGTTTGTTTTAGCCACTCAGTTTGTGGTATTTTTCTATGAATGCCTGAACAGATTAATACAACAAGAAAGAAAAAAAATCTAAATATACTAACATCATTTGTACTTTCATTAATGTTTAAACTGAGTAGTAGAAAGAGCATTTGTTACAGCTTGGGTATCATTTCAGTGTGTAGCACCCTATAGTTCATTTGTTGAAATTTAGTCTCTTGAGGTAATAAGAAGTTGGAAATTTATTTTAACTATGTTGTTCAGAAGGGGAGGCCCATAGGAAGTAACTGGGATAACACAAAGTCATAAGAGTGGGGCCACCCATGACAGAATCCTGATGACCTCATAAGAAGAGGAAGGGAGAACAGATGACACCAGATGACACACCTGCAGGGGCACTCCCTGACTTGTATCCTGTGCTGATGCATCTTTTGAGGACTCTGTGAACAGGAAGGTCATCAGCAAGTGTGCCTTCTCATATCCAGCTCTAGGCATTTCATTATACTGACATGAAATAGGCTCCTGTGCACTTCTTCTACGTCATATTTTATGGTTTTTCAAAACTGGTCAAAATTTGTATTTCTGGAGCTGGGAATTTAGCTCAGTGGCACAGCGCCTGCCTGGCAAGTGTAAGGTCATAAGTTCAATTCCCAGTATTGGAAAAAAAAAAAACCAAAAACCAAAAAAATTTGTATTTCTGACAACTACTGTACTAAGCATTCTATTTTTGAGCTTTTTTTAAAAATCTTTTTACATTAAATAGCAGGATGAGTTAAACGAGGAAAATTTATCATTTTTGATAGACTAAAGTTAAATCATGTCTTTGTCTTAGTCTTATACCTGATTGTTTATTAGTAAAGAAACTTTCTGCATAGCTCCTGGGTTACAAGAGTTTATGTCCACTGTAAAAGGTAATGTACACCATGGATCTAAACAGAAGTACATTCTAATCCTAGTGTCTTTCTAAGTTTTATCCTTTTACAGAACATTTCTTTAAAAGTGTTATTATTCTTTTAAATTTTCAAGGCAGAGTGTTTTTATTGGACTGACTTTATCAGCAGGAGGACACAGTCTACCACTCCATCAGTCTCTGATGCATCAATCCTTAAAATATCATGCAGCCTACAGGGAACTCCAGATGAACATTTGTTGAAAGAGTGAGTGGGTGAAGAACATGAATACTGAATTCCTGTATACTCAGAATTTTCCATTTGTGTTTCCAGGAGGAATTTCTTCAGGCCTACTATATTCTGAGAATCTTTCAGGTCAAAATTGTCAGAGTTTATGTATTGCTCACAAATATTGGGCTGAGTCACATATAAAAATAGAGAGATTGGTAGAGATGGTATTTTGACACTGACGAGGATAGTTTTGGACAGAACATGCAATCTACACAAGTTCAGAAATCTAGGTAGAAACCTGTTGAAATATATAGGGAGTAGTCAACTGGATTTCAATCTAGTTTTGATCATATGAGCCTCATTTATGAACCTGTTCCTTCCTTTGGTAAATAAATGTATCGATGGCTAGTTCCATCAATTACCAAGAATGATAAGATAATATAGGTAAAACTTCAGCTTCTTGTGCATTGTAAATGCCACATATTTTTCTTTTTATCCTGACTCCATGTCCAAGGTTTTTCCAAAGACATCAACTGGCAGACTGCAGTTTGAGTATTTTAACAGCTGGCAAAGCCTGAATGCTCCCTGTATTCTATGAGAGTGTGTGATTACATGAACACATACGCACGTACACACACACACGCACACACAGAGTAAGTTAACCTCTGTGTATGCATGAGCTAATGGGGGTTAACAGTGGAAGTGACAGTGTGTCACAAGTCTTATGTAACCTAAGGCAGAATTCTCAGTTTAAAAGTAGATCCTGTGAGATAAATTCAAGCATGAGTAGTATTTGTCCCACTTAAATAGCCATAGAGGTTAAATATTTATTGTGGGTTATACTTACCAACACATGGCTATTTGTTCCAGTTACACAGGACAATAATACCTGTTATGCACAATGTTAAATAACTGCATGAGTGACTCATATATAATTCTTTTTCCACAATCAGATGGCCTTTCACATTGTGTCTTGTTTCTCATCCTGTAAATTCAAGATTAAGGAGTTCCATTTCCCCTGCACTTGTGGTATGGACAGTAAATGTTGCCTAAAGGCTCATGCACTAAAAGGCATGGCTCTTTATGGAATTGGTGAAATCTTTCACAGATGAGGCCTAGTGGAAGGAAGACAGGTTATTGGTGGTGTGTTCTTGTAGGTCATAATGGAATCTGGCAATTTCCTCTCTCTATTTCTTATTTTCCAGCATTCATAAGGTAGTGATTTCCTCTGTTAAGTGCTCCCTACCAGAAAGATTTGCCTCACTACAGGCTCAGAAGTAGTGGAGACAACCAAACATGGACTGAAACCTCTGAAACCATGAGTAAAAGAAATGTATTCTGTCAAAGTGACAAATATCTGATGAACACACCCACTTTGCTTACAGTGATGCCTCTCTCATACAACAGTGAATGCATCTTGATTAACTTGACCAAGCGTATGTTCCTAAGGTCTGAAATGGAAACTAAGAAACTATAAGTTAGTTGTCAGATAAGTAAAAATGACACCAGAAAGAAAAGTTTTTCTGGCTGAGAAAATCTTTTCTCAGAGTATTTTTTGTTTTTGTTTTTGTTTTCTTTCCTTTTTTATTTTAAAAATAGAAGGAGGAAAACATTAACAGACAGACAACCTTTTACAAAATAGCAAAAGAACAGTACAGACAATACAAAGTTACAAACAAAGTGGTAGGAAATTAACAATGCTTGTTGTATTACATATTGATATCTTCAAAGTGGTTTCTCATGAAAACAGATAGACATGCAATATTGATCAATCAAGGACTCATTAACAGTTTCTTTCAGCAAAGATATAAAAGACAGTAGATCAACTATGTGAACTATCTTCTCAGAGTATTTGTTGTGTCATATCCACAGCTGGATTGAGAGGAAGGAAGACATGGCCTATTTCTCTCCTGTTAGGAGAAAAAACCTTTTAGGCATCAGCTCATCCAGTTCATAGCCTGAACACCAGGCACAAAGGAACCTCATTCCAACTGAAACTAGATGATGTTGCCACAGGCAAATACAGAGTATATCAAAGTGAGGGAACCATAATATTCAGTCACTCGTGGGCTCCTGTCATTATCTGCCATGGAAAGAAAGAGTGCAAGTAATGGAACTTCAGGCAAGGACAGATTCTGTGAGCAGGTTGGGGGAGGTTTCTTACCCACTTTCAGGAACACAAACAAGGAAAGCATGGAAGCTGTAAACCACACCACACTGTAATGCAAGGTGAGAATAGCAGTCTGCAACGCACAGGGCACCCGAGCTCTCTCCTGGGATTCTGACAAGACTTCTAAGCACCACTCCAGTGGTCTTGGATAAAGTTTTTAAAAATAGGCAGTTGACAATCTGATGTTTGGCTTTTGGGATCAGCATGATGGTGTTTTCCAGCAATGAGCTTGGAAAAACTCCTTTGCTTTCAATATCATTGAAGAGTTTAGGAGTTTTGATGATACAGCATCTGAAAATTTTGTAGAATTTGGCAGTGAATCCTGTAGATGCTGGGTCATATTTTTTGGAAGGTAGGTAAACCATGTTTTATAATAGTTCTAGGGGGCTGGGGATTTAGCTCAGCGGCAAAGCGCCTGCCTGGCAAGCGTAAGGTCGTGAGTTCGGTTCCCGGTACCGGAGAAAAACAAAAAAAAAAAAACAAAAAAACAAAACAAAACAAAACAAAAAAGCAGTCGTATAATAGTTCTAGTTCAGAGGAGGCAGGACAATGGAAACTCCTAAAAGACCATGTCTACCCTTTGAAGTAAAATGGAAAAATCAGTTATGAAATAGAAAAGCACTTTATTCAATATAGTCATACTGAGGAATACCAGGTAAAACCAAGCCAAAACCTTCTTTTCCAGGTGTTAACAAGAGCCCTAGAATTTATGATGTATTCCTTTCAGAGGTATCCTTAGTCAGGTAGCTTTGGGCAAACTGTGGACTAGTTGATCATTATCTTAGGAAAGGTCATTCAACGCTTTGTCAGTGTTTAAAAATGCTGCTAGTGACTGGGGGACAGTTTTGACTTCTATCACAGTATATACATGAATCATCCCTGCTACTACTGGATGTAAGGTGACTGGAGCAGAGAAAGACTCAAAGAAAAAGACAATTCAGAAAGGCAAGTTGGAGTTAGTTCCTTCAGGTTTAGGGCAAATGAGAAGATATTATGTACCACCTGGAGGGTCTGAGCACTATGCTATAAAAATTAGCAGTTGACAATCTAGTGGCTATAAAGTTCCAGGAAACACTGAAAATACGTTACTTGGGAATGGGATGTGATGTGTACATGTACAAATTCACTGCTATGAATGAGTTCATTATGTATGGCAAACATGTCCCATGAAAATGATTTTAGAAATCCTATCATTACTATTGTCTTCGGGTCTTCAATCTTAATATGAGAAGAGTACCAGTTTGAGATGAACTCTAAATGATTAACATGTCAGGTGGGGATATAGCTCAGCACCACAAGCACCTGCCTGACAAGTACAAGGTCCTGAGTTCTATCCCCAGTACCAAAAAAATAAAATAAAATAAATGATGAACATTTCTAAGTGAAGAGTTGAGCAGGAATCAGGGGCATTGTTTAAGGTATCAATGAGACAGATGCAGAATGGCAGCAGAGGTGCCAAGAATTTTATCCTGCGTTTGGATACTCAAAGGACATCTGCAGGCCTACTTGAGGAGTCAGCCTTCAGCCTAAGAAGCCCCTACACTGCGATTACAGATGTGCTCATGAGATTACAGATGGAAATGAGGATTCCACTGGGTACTAGATTAGAGGTAATTCCTTTTTTATTGTAGTAAGGAATGTGTTTGTGGTTATTCCACCTCCAGAGAATTTGTGCAGGGTTCAGTTTAAAGGTGATGGAATCATTGTGGCATTCCATCACCTTTAGAGGATGTGGTAGAGGAAATTTTAAGACAGGACAGCATTCAGGCAGTATCCTATATATTTGTGGTCATTTTAAAGCTAAATTTACTGTGACAGTTTTAAAAAGCAGAGCAGAAAGATTTAAAAAACTTACAGTTTTGCCAGGACAGGAACAGTTCTAAAGTTGTAGCCAGTGAAAGTGTAGTTGCTTAAGAGATTTGCAGAGCTAAAAAGTAGCCATGTGTGTTGCACCCAGGACATTAAAAAGTTTGTGGGCATAGATACCAAGAACACAGACCTTCTGACATGTTAAGTTTCAAGTAGTGAGCAGAGCCATCCCAAGAGAGAGGCCATATGTGGTGCAAAAAGCAAGGCCATGGAACAAGGTATCCACAACCCTTCTGGAGCACATATCACATCAGTTTGTGCCCTATATGTCCACCAAGCACTTCCAGTAATTAATGTTTGCTCTGCTGGATTTCACTGTTGTTTTTATTGTTATTTTAATGTCCCTACATCCCCAACTGGGGATAGGAATGCTGATCCTACACCATTGTGTATTGGCAGTATATAATATTTTTTTTATATCCCAGTGACTTAAAGGTAAAATTTTGCCTTCAGCCTAAGAATAGACCTTGGAATTTTACTCCTGAGCAATCTTGGAGCACTTTAGATTGAGGGGATTCATGGATATGGACTGAATGCAACCCTGAAATGGCCACATGCATTTGGAGGCCAGTGTTGGTGTGTTAAATTTTGAAATTTAAATATCATCCAAAAGCTCCTGTGGGAAGACTTGACCCCAATCTGCAGAATTCAGGGTTGGAACATTGAAAGGTCTAGGGATCATGAGGGCTAGAACCTCATAAATGAATAATACATTTAGGAATTCACAGCTTAATGGGCTTCAGAGAATTGGTTTTTTAAATAAATGTCTTGGATTGACAACTGGTGGGCAACATATAAAACCCAGCTGAACTGACTAAGCATGGTGCTGGGTATGCACAGCCCACCTGAAGAATGCTTGCAGCAGCATAAGAGGCAGAACTGGAGAAGGGGAAAGGCTATTGGGAGCTGGTAGAAGCTGTTAGGAGCCTACTGTAAGTGGAGAGAAGCTGTAAGAAGCTTTTGGTAGTTTTGGAGGAGCTCCTCATGCCGGCTTTCCTGATGAACTTGGCTGTTTTCATCCTCCAAGGAGCTTGGGACCTTGTTGGAACTGGGAATAGCTTCCATTCTTCATAGGAACTCCAGTCTTCACCTTCAACTGAGACATCATCTCCTGGCTTCTAGTGCAGACTCTTCAGCTTCTGTCTGGAATCCTCCAGCCTTCCAGTGCAGACTCATTATCCTTCCATCACAGATCTATTGGCCTGCTGATATGGACTTGTACAGAACACTGAAGTGAACTCCAGACCCTGGACTGGATCCTTCAGTCTCCAGTGTGCAGACCCCCTCTTGCACACTTCATCATCCAACTCTGTGGCTGACCATAGTAAGCCAATCTTGTAATTTCTTATACATTTATATATCTTGTGTTATATCTGGTTCTCTGGTAAAACCAAGACTGATAAAATCTCTCTCTACTACCTAGGAATGAAATGATGAGTGCTTTCTTTGCTGAACCAAGTGCACCCTGACATGGTATTTTGCATCACTAGAGGCCAAATGGATGGAGCATACCAACCAGGGGTAAGACCTTGCATTCATTTAATTTGAACATTTTATGTATTTTGTTGGAGTGTGAGTAATCTAAACCACTCATACATATTAAAGTGATATCCTTGATTTGGCAGAGTAATGAAAACTTCACACTGCCCTAGATCAAATCCATGCCCCTGATGTCCAAGGTGAATATTTAGGAACTATCTGTAAGTTCTGAAAGAAGTACAAACAACAGTACAAAAATATTTCTCTGACAAGAGAGCAAATCCTGTTGAGTGTACATGTTGTATATATGTACACTTAGTTTGCAGTGCCAGTTGCAGTCATAGTCTTTTTTTTCTCCAATGAATTTCACAATATTTGGTCAGCATAAGCACCATGTGACATACTTTACAAAGGTCCTCCACTACCCTTGGAGGCCAAGATGATCTCTTCTGTAAGACCACAGTATATCCCAACACAGCATCTGATCTCTCACTGTTCATTCCAGTCATCTGGATGTTATTTTCATTATATTATAGATGAAGAAAAAACCTCTGAAAAAATCCAACATCCTTTCATGATTAAAAACACTGAAGAAAACTTGTACAGACAGACCTTTTCTGAAACTGAAAAAAAAAACCATTTAATTTGTTTTTTTAGAAACATACTACAATATAGAGAAACATACCACTAGTAACATATTAAATGAGGAAAAACTGAAAATTTCCCTTTAAAATCAGAAATGAGACAAGGATTTCCACTCACTTTCACCACTCCTGTCAAAACATTAGCCAGAGCAATTAGTGAAGAAAAAAAATAAAAAGGATATATGTAGGAAAGGAAGAAGTCAAATTATTATTTGCGGAAGACATGATTCTCTACATAGAAGGCACCCAAATATCCAGCAAAATATTCTTAGAATTAATAATGAAATTTAGTAATCTAGTGGCACACAAAATCAATAGCATTCTTGTGCACTGATAAACTCAGTGAGGAAGAAATTAGGGAAAAATACCACTCATAATGGCACCAAGAAAAATTAAATACATAGGAATTAGTGTAACTAAAAAGAAAAGAAAGATATCTACAAAGAAATCTACAGCATTCTCAAAAAAGGAAATTGAAGATGATATCAGAAAATGGAAATATAGCCCCTGTTCCTGGATAGGTAGAACCAATATAGTCTAAATAGCCATACTTCTGAAATTGGAGGATATTTAAAATTTCCATGATAATATTTTACCCTTGATCACCAAAAGATTCATTTCCATGTCATTATTAAATATGCATTCATTTCATCTGCAAGAGTTGCTGAGTTGCCAGATTCTTAACAAATCTAGTACTATTGAAAGGTCCAAGCACAATGTCACCTTTAAAACACAATTAAAACTCTTTTCTCTAAAGCCTTATAAAACTCAAAGAGTAGGTGAAATACTTTGACCATAACAGTGGCAAAGAATAAACATTTCCATTTCCAAAGAGACAAATAAGGAGAAAGAAAGAAATTAGAAGAAAGAAAGAATACAAGAATACAAGACAAATCATGCAGGGCAAACTTTAAATCTGACCTGTTGTACCCTGCCTACAGCAGCCTCTGATTGCCTGGATGGCTGAACTGCAGGACACTTTTCCAAGTGGTTCTGCATTAATTTGACTCCTTAGAGAACTCTACTCAAAGGAAAATCTTTCAAAGTGTTTGTTTTTTCTTTACCTTTTCACAGAATCTAGCCAGTTCCTGAGATGGCAACACATCTTTCCTATTATTCTGACACAAAGTACTTGGCTTCTTTTCAATCTGAATCTTTTGTGAAAATGTACTCTTCTGAAATTCACTTTTGCAACTCCTTTTTTCTGATGAACTTGTAAACTTTTCAAAAAATTAACCTCTAATTATTTTTTATGGTTCTCATTGTAGACTTGATGAAACACAGACAACAGTATCTATAAGGCAGCCTGAATATCGGACTACCTTGAAATGTCCTCCATCAGATTATTACATTACCCTTGATGCCAGTCTCTAGCAAAATCTCAGGGCAAAATGTAGGTATTTTTGACCAGAATGTAATATGCATCCTTCTAATCAAGTTTCTAATACAATCCTCATTCTTATTTGAAACCTTATGCACCTGGATTTTACTGTTTAACTTCAAAGAGCATCTTGGTTTTCGGGAACTGCAACCAGAATCACCTGTCTAGCTTTGTTTACTACAATCTATTTACTTTTCTGCTCCACTTCTTCAAACAGTTCCAAACTTCTGCAACCAAGTTCCAGTTGCTTCTAAACCACACAGTTAGGATCAATCTCAGAAATAGGTAACATGGAGCTGAGCAGAGCAGAAGAGCCACCTGCATTTTTACTGCATATTTTTATACAGATTTTTATCATGTATTTACATTCTCACATGTTGACCTCATTAGCACATGCATGGTTGTCCACTGCTAAGTCGTGGTTGTATAATCATGCCTAGTAGGTGCCTGTGCTGACAATGGGGTCATGTTCTCAGGGCTGTCCTTAGGTGTCCTTACATGCTCTGAACTTTGGCTTAGTCTGAGTGGTTCCCCACAGGTGGCAAGAAGTGGATATCCAAAACATTAGCTGAAGCCCAATCACAGCCCCCACACTCAGAAGCCAAAATCGTCCCACATCCAGCAAAAAATCATACTGTAGATTTGGCAGCATTGCACAGCACATTTCTGGGCTCCAGCTCAGACAGTACCACAGAACTGGGAACGCCAGAGGAGTTTTGTTTTCTTTTTCATTGTTTGATTGGTATTCCTTTTCCAATATGGTTGTTGGTGTTTTGTTTTTTTTGTTGTTGTTGTTGTTTTTTACTATTTAGGTTTCTTCCTTTATTTTTGTTTTGTTCTGTTTTACTTTATTTGTCTTTCTCTCTTTCCTCAAATATCTTTTTAGATGTTATGATACTTTCATGCAATTGAATATTGTATTTTCTGTTTTGCTTCAATATTCTTTTTTTCTCTTTCATTCTTTTCTGCACTCATCTTTTTATTCTAAAGAGAGTAGTAAAAGAAAAGAAAAAAGAACAATAGTAGCATACCAACTTCACAAACATAAACAAAACAAAGCAAGACAAGTAAAAGAGACACAGGATTTCAAAACAAAATGATAGGAATTAACAGTGGTTTTTATATTACATATTATTATCTTCAACTACAATGCTCAGGTTGCCAGATGTAAGAATGGAAGGTTGTTCAAACCATTAAAAAGAATAAAAATAATTATTAGATAAAACTCCTGCACTCTTCTTATCCCCTCCTTTCAAACCCCCACCCTCTCCTCATTCATGAAGTTCTCTTTTCATTTTATTTTTCCTTTCTAATTTTTTTCTTTCCCTTCCTTCCTTCCCCTCTCCCACTTCCTAGTTTCCTTTTCCTTTCAAACAGCTTCTATTTCACAATATCTATTGTACCTTTTGGCTCTTATTTACAATTTCAGTTTCTCACACCAGAGAGATGATTTATGATTATAGTCTCAAGGTCCATCCAATTAGCTCTAAATGTCTCAATTTTATCCTTTTTTATGGCTGAATAATACTCCATTATATAAAAAAACCCCAGGATCTAAATATTAAAACAGAAACATTAAATCTTCTTGCAGATAGAATAGGTAGAACTCTGAAAAATATAGGAGTAGGCAAAGTCTTTATGGCCAAAACCTTGATCACACAGGAACTGTCACAAAGAATCAACAACTGGGATTTCGTCTTATTAAAAGGATTTGCACAGCATGAGAAATCACCAACAAAGTGAAAAGACATCCAAGAGTGGTAAAAATGTTTTCCAGCTATTCTTCAGGACTAATATCTAGAACATATAAAGAACTAAAAAAAATCAGACTCTCCAAATTAAAAAACCCGATCCAAAAAAGAGGACTTGATTCTTGTGCCCTGCCTAAGTCACTCTTTTATCCTGCCCCTGCCGTGAACACTAATACAATTTACAATAGCAGCATTCTGTGCAAGGCAAGAAAAGCCTGTGAAGGTGCCAGCTGGCCCGGCTGCAGATGTCTGCCTCTGATGGCTTCTTCCCATTTCGAAAAGGGACAAGAGGAGAGATCATAATTGTCTACCCCTTTTGTTCTGAAGTTTATCCCCATCCAGTGGGGATTCTTTGTGGCTGGTAGATTCCATGACTACGTTATCAAAATGGTAACTTTCCTCCTCCATGTTACCTTTCCAGAGTGAAGCACTCCTATTTGCTCTGACATATCTATGGGCCATATTCTTAAATACTGGTCTAGATTTAATCTTCAAACTCTCAAAGAATAAATAAAAATGTCTAAGTCTGTATTTGCCAGCTTTTCAGCTCATAGACAGACTTGCAATTAATTCCTTTCACTTTCCTCTCCTGTCAAGAATGCTGCTCCACATGGCAGACTAAGTAGTTTTTATAACAGGAGTAAACATCTATCTATCTTATTGATAGAACAAGAGCATTCCTAGATATCCTTATGATTTTAATAACAGCATATATTAAAGGATAGCCACAGCCACTAGTTCTGTCTTGCCATGATTTCTATACAGAGCATATGCCAGGCCTGCAACCATCCTCAGAGACACGCTAACTGCTAACTGAAGCAGTAAAGCCTATCGTTAAGTATCATTCAAATGTCACAGGATCATGAGTAAGGGGCCCAGATGCATGGTAAGAGCAGATATACCTGGTTCTGACCCCTTCTTTGCACCTACAGTTTGCTACTATTGGCACTGGATGGGGATAAACTTCAGGGGTACCGAACAAAAGGGATAGACAATTATGATCTCTTCTCTTGTCCCTTTTCAAAATGGGAAGAAGCCATCATAGGTAGACATCTGTAGCCAGGCCAGTTGGCACCTTCACAGGCTTTTTCCTCCACCTTGGAATTCATATTAACTCCAAAAGAGTGTCACCTGGTTTATTTCCATACTCAAATCAATCCTTATCACCCCCAAGGAAATAAACTTGTTGAAATTACCTTTAATAGTCTGTTCTGTTAGAGTGAATAGTTACACGTGGCTATCAATACAGCAGTTCTGTCTATCAGCAGCATCTGTCAAACAACTGTGGATATCAAAACAACAAGAGAAGCCTATATAGATGGCTATTCCAATAAGATAAACCATTAGCCTAGGTTCCTTCTTAAAAACAGTCATTGTTTTCACTGGTATAAAATTATTTTCTCCCCTTAATTCTTAATTTGTTACAAGAGATCTCTACTAAATGATGACTCATAGGGAAAGTTCTAACTAGTCTTTCTATAATTGCAAACCTAAGAACTGATAAAGAAGTTATTGTAGCTCAACTTTCAAATGCATTTGAGAGTACATTGTGATTTAAATGTAATTGTATTATTTATATTTGTTCACCTGTCTGTTCATTCTGTATTAATAACCAATTAAGACATGCAGTTGCTTTGTTTAAGAAAAGAAAATATTTTTTAACCAAACAGTTTCTTTTTCTTTACTTGGTTCTTTTTGAGATCTCCATGGAAAACTTTTTATGCAAGCTTTCAGGATAGCCAAATATATTAAAATATTTAAGTATACAGTTTAAGTTGGCCTACAGATAGATAAACATTCAAGACACTATCTCAAATCCTTGTGGTTCATGTATCTTAGTGGTTGGTTTAAAGCAGTCAGTAAGAGTAAAGATCTCCTTAAAGTTGTTAACATGCTTCCACCCAAGATTTTAGGTAACCAAGGAAATATTAAAAATAAGTTTTATAAATGTACTGTCTATTATTGTCTGTGTACTCTAAATTAAGAGTTTTTCTTGGTCAAAGATAATATATATGTAGCCTTAAAAAAGTGTTAAGTGGGGGCTGGGGATTTACCTCAGTGGCCCAGCACCTGCCTGGCAAGTACAAGGTCATGAGTTCAATTCCCAGTACCGGAAACTATCCCCCACCCCCCAAAAATGTTAAGTGTTATAATATGTCATCTCATGTAACTGTTTTTGGCTATACTTGATTGGGTAAGTTTCCTATTTCTGAAATTCTATGGTTTTTTAAAAAAATATTGAGATGCACATGGTTAAACATATAAAACTAGATTTAAAAGCAAAGATTTTATATTTTTCTTTTTTTAATTTTTTTTTATTTTTTTAATTTTAAAAATAAAAGGAGGGAAACATTAACAGACATACAACATTTTACAACATATCACAAGCACAACACATACAATACAGAGTTACAAACAAAGTGGTAGGGAATTAACAATGGTGGTTGTATTACAAATTGATATCTTCAAAGTGGCTTCTAAAACAAGTTCCCATGTTCACATTGTTAGGCTTTTGGTTTGTAAAACGTGAGTTTTAATAGTTAAAGAGTATTTGAATACTCAGTTTTAAAATGTTTTCAATAATCATCAACTCAGTGCCCAGCCTTGCATATAAACGTGGACTTCCACAGCCCATGGCTAAGATAGGAGATTTAGGTGAAAAAGGCATTGAGGGCATCAGCTAATGCAGTTCTTAGCCTGAACCACTAAGTTAAGAGAATGCCTAGTGGCTGCCATTAGATAAAGATGCCACAGATCTGAAATAAAGATGAGTTAGAGAGTCCAGAAAAATGATTACTGAAGGGCAATATGGATGAAAAAGAATGAATATTGAATTTCAGCACAATCAAAAGTTTTCATTTGTGATTCTAAGCACAATTTATATGAGCCTAACATAGTCAGAGAATGTCTAGGTCAGCACGATCAGTTTATTCACTGATTTTATATACACTGGTTTAATTGTGTTACACATCTAAATAGAGAATGGTACAGATGATATTTTAACACTGCGGTGGACATTGCTTTGAAGAGAATCTAAAGTTACTGCAGTCTGAATCTAACTAGAAGTATTAAGAAACTCAATGGGAATAGGACAAGGTCATCAGACATAGGTGGATTCCAACATTGGATTGAGAATGTACTGACCCTTTTTATGAAGTGATTCCTTCATTTGTAAAATACATTCATTATCCTTTTCCCAAGCATTACTGAAAAGGATAAAACAATATAGCTAAATTTCAAAATTCTTTTGCTCTGTAAATACAAGATATTTTTCCTTTTACGCTGATGCCATATCCACAGTCTTTGCAAGAGCATCAAAAGGAGGTATCTGGCAGGGAGCATGGGACAGCAGCTTGTGTGTCTTTAACAGGAGTGTGAGCATAAATGAACACACACATCAACCAGTAGGTGTACCTCTGCATATGCATGTGTAGAAGAAGGCAGCAGCTGGAGGTGAGGTGGGGTTTCCCAAATACTATAAAATGGAAGACACAATTTAACTATGGAAAGAGAACTTGTAAGTCAAAGCCAAGTTTCTGCATCTGCTGGCAAGCATAAATAGCAGGAGGGGTTAAATTTATAGAGTACTTCAATCTTATCACTCCATGCCTTTCTGTTTTAGTTGTGTAGGACAAGCATACCTGTCATGTGGCATGGAGGGTCTGTGGGGAGACAGGACCTTGAGGGAAAGGTAAAAAGAATAAGTAAGAGAGCTTTTGTGAAGTGTAGGCATGAGTAGACAAAGGGAGAAGAAATGTATATTTTTCAGAAAAATTAAACTTCTGAAGGAACTAGAACATTTCTACTAAATTGCAACTCTCATTGGAACAATATAGAGTAGCCTCAACATTAGAACAAAAAGCTGCAGAAATGACCACCAGTCAATACCCTCTGATGTGCATAGCAGGATTAAAATGAATGCTTTGGAAATTGTAAGGGAAGTTTTAAGTTCAAAGGGGAAATCTTTGAGAGCTCATCATTAAGAACTTACATTCCAGAATTATTCAAGTCTACTATTAATGGGATTTTACTATGGAAAGTCTACTACTAATTTGGATTTCAAGAATCTAATTTATAATCAACTCAAATACTTGTCCCTCTGTATATATACCCACACACCTATGTTATATTGAATATAGGCTTATTAAATGATCAAATATGTAATTTTTACATTGCTTATCTTTGTAATTGGGGAAATTTTCATTAAATAAGTTACACTTTAGGGAAACAACTGACTTTACTCCTCAAAACACTTTAAGGTAGGACATTTAGAAGCTTCTGGCAAATTAAGAAAACCTAAGGTCACTTTTTCCAACTTATGTGATAGACAAGCATGGAAGTAGTCCAAACAGTGTGGCAGAGTAGGCGCATTCTCAAGCTCCTCATTACACTCAAATACGATGCCATTTTGTATGAGCTTTGACTTTTCTAAGTGTTGATGAGACCAAGTTTTATGAATTTATATAAATTATCACAAAATATTGGCAGAATAGGAGACTTTTAAAAGGCTCTTCAGGGAGTAGGTAAAGTGGGATCAGGAGGCCTGAATGCAGATGCCACAGGCTTTGGCCCAGGGTGTGGTTAAGAGTTCTTGGAATCGCTCCTGTGGGTGTCCTTATCATAGTGGGATCTCCAGAAAGGCCAGGTGACTTGGTCCAGGTCCTATGAAACACAACTGTTACTGATCTGAATGGGAGACTGTGTTGGTTACTTTTGTCTTGTTGCAGGGACAAAATATATGACTCCCAGTATTAAGGAAGGAAAGTGTATTTATCTCACAATTCGTGGAGGTTTCAGTTCATACTCAGCTGGCTGCAAGGCAGAGTGGCACATGGCAGAGAGCAACAGTTCATGGTGGCAGAATACAACAAAAATGGGAAGAGTAAAAAGGGAGGACTGAGAGAGCAAACCACCTCTGCTCTCATATATTGTACGCAGGCTGCTCAGCCTATGGTGAGTGTAGCTCTCACACTCATAATCCCAGCACCGGACCATGAATCAATCATAAAGTCTAGCAGCATGTCCCATGACTTCATGAAGCTTTGGGGGAAATCTAGACACAAATCATAACAGAGACATTAGCAATGGTAAAACCAACTGTTGACACATAAGGCATGGAAGTGTAAAATTTTGTGCTCAGAGGAAGAACACTGCAGTGGAATACTTTGTTTCTATTAACTGATTAAAAGAGACACCAATTTTTCAAATGTAATGTTTTTCTGATTATAAAAGTAGAAAAAGATCTTCAATGCATAAGTCCTTTATGGGGGGAAGCCCAGTATACAATGGACATTGCCTTTAAGATCCATTTCAGGAAGTGGAGGAAATGGTCATTAAACAAAGCCCCTGCACATCACTTTGATCTAGTGATGTGGAACTCAGACATTTAATGTCATGTGCAGATCAGGACTTCAGCACATATCAGCAGCCGGATAGCACTGAGTAACCTGCACAGTGTAGAGCATCAGGCCTCCTGAAATTTCTCTAGTCACTGTCTGGAATAGCCAGGCCAGGAGCTATAAGCAAGGCTTAGGATGACCTGGTGGATAATAGTTTGAGGAAGAACAGTCTAGAAGAAAGCTTGAAATTCTCATGTCCTGTGCTGCTGACTGGGAAAACAGCCATTATTTGAGGGCAGTAAAAGTGAAGCCACTTCATTTCCTGATTCTCATCCCAGCTTGAGCAGGGCTTCTTTGATTGTCTTAAGTCACAGGATCAGTGAGGGCGTTTTGAAGTTTGGTTTGTGCAAGGCAGGTTTCCTGTGATGAGATCTTTGAGAACTGTAGGCATATTAGAGCAAAGTAGATGCAAATGGAGAACAGAGGGATGACCTTTACTACAATAGATTTAGTTATAATGGCTAAATACTGAATTTCTATGAGTAAAGGCAGGGTTTGGCCCTAAGACATTATACTGTCATGTTGGAGCACACAGCCAAACCAAATTACCCCGAGTTAACAGTGATGACAATAGTTAACACTAACCTCTTGACCTCTATGTTATTATGATAATAATAAGCAGCCTTTAAAATACAATTGCTTCTTCATATTTTATTAGGTTTTGTTTTCACTGCAGTGATGGTGATGTTGAATTAATTTGTACTAATAGCATTGTTTTGAGAGTAAATAAAGCACAAAAAATAAGTCATTTGATTTCCTTAGCCACAGAACTTGTTCTGAGCAAAAGATATGAACCAGAAACAGAACTCTGGTTTCTACTGAATTCCAGGTCATCAAGTTTTTCCAAGTCAGGGAACTAAAATTTATATAAACTTTTTAAACATGGATGAAATCCCTGTGGACTACTGCTGTGAAAATATTTGGAGGAGAAATACAACTTATGGTCACAGATGAGTATCAGTAGAATACATGTTCAAGGTAACAGGCATATCTTGGTTACTTTTCTTTTGTTGCTGAGACAAAATACCTGCCACCCAAAATTAGTTAAGGAAGGGTGGACTAGCTCACATTCTGTGGAGGGTTCAGCCCATACTCAGCTGCCTCTAAGGCAGGGTGGCACATGCCAGAGGGCAGTAGTTCATAGTGGCAGAAAACAGCAAAACCAGTAAGAGCAAAAATGCAGGATTGAGAGAGCAAACCTCTTTCCTCCCCTTTTACTGTACACAGGCTACCCGCGCCAGGGTGTGTGTAGCATTCACGCCCATCATCCCAGCACTGGACATGAATCAAGCAAAAAATGTAGAAGTTAACAACCATCGCTGTATGAGGCTTAGGGGTACGTCTAGACACAAACCATAACAAGGGGAAAGGCAAGAAATTATCTTTTTGGAGTAATGGAAAGAATATTTAGGAATAAGAAGGATGGGAGGAGAATTTGATATGGAAAACTTACAAGAGCTTTTTAGCACAGATCATTATTCTAAAGGAGAACAGGGACAACAGTGTGCAAAAATTCTGACAGTATTTGGCATATATATA
>NW_004955556.1:127933-172205 GCF_000276665.1 Chinchilla lanigera | reverse complement strand
ATATTATTTTTCAAAGAGCCACTAGGCCAATATTGAATATGAAGTCATGTAGACACTCTCCTTAACCAGGTCAGTTCTCATTAAAGCAAGTATGAAAAACACATCTTGTACATGAAGCTATGCTTGAACTTCCAATGAAATTTGAAAATAAAATGTGCTTCTGGTGTATATTTTCTAAAGCAAAACCAAATATTGATAAGTCTATTCATTGTTAAGATGGATACACAGCATTTCAAATATTATGCAGTAAAATCTTTAATAGAAGTCATGCAAATCTTCCTACTTGGCTTCTAAAATAAAGACAGTGAATAATTTAGAGAGAGAGCTTTAAATACCACCTGAACCAGAAACCTGGAGTGGTTTAGATGTGAAAATAATGTTGTATGAAGTTTAAAATCACATGGAAATAGATTCCTAGTAAAAACAAATGATGGCATATGGTTAAATGTAAAACTAGAGAACTTCCTCCTGATATTTATTCTTCTAAGAAATAAAACAAATAGGGTACCCAAGTGAAGTTTGGGTGGAACAGAACTGCAGAACATAAGAGCAGCAGTTATTTAGTCAGACAGTCCCAATGACAAAGGACAGGGAAGTGAAGGTCTTTAGAAGGCAGCTCAGTGTCATTTGGCTCTACATCTCAGGGGTTAGAGCACTGGTCTTATGGAAGGGAGCTCAGATCCTCATCTCTAGAGAGACTATCAAGTGACCTGGACTCCTCACCTCTGGGCTCCACTAGGAAAAAATACAAGAGATGTAAAGAGGTGAATATGTTCATGAATGTTGGAAATGTTGGTTATGAACAGCTCTAAGTCAAACCCCAGTGTAACATGTGGAGTAAAAATGACAGGTTTCCATTGGGCTCTGCCATCTTTTGGAGAGTTAATTAACTTCTTGAACTTCTTTGCACATCTGTATAAGGACAGTACTCACTACCTCGTGACAGATGGGGTGTAAAAGGCTGCCATGGAGGGAACTCATTGAGTGGTACTTTTTTTTCCTATTGCTGTGAACAAGGTCCTTTCAAAACATACACTACTCTTGCAGTTCTAGTCACTGTTTATTGATATTTTACTTCCATCACAGATAACAGTTTTAGCTGCATTTTCCCCAAGCCCACTACTTTTCTTCCTACAGAGGGTGAAACAAATCTGCATAAGTCTGGAACATATCTTAGTCTTCTTGAAAAAATTTTCCCTGATGTCATTAAAGTATATGGGTAGAGAACAGATGATAACATGATTCTGGAATTCCAGGAGGAAGATATGATGAGGATCAAGGACATCTTCTTCAAGCTTACCTGGTTCAAATGTGATGGTAAATTCCATACAAAAAGAGCACACAGAGTAGGCTAATGGAAAAGCTGAAGTAAAGAACAGAATTGCACATCTTTCTAAAATGCTTCTTTATTTATTGATAGCATAACTACCCTGTGATTTTCCCATAGAAGTGATAGAGTCTCTGGAGAAGAAAAAAGTTGAAAATGTACTGAAGATCAGCTTCAATTCCCTATCTAAAATACTAAGATCTCATGACATTTGTTACACTGGTTAAATGGATTCAATGAACCATATATGTGAAAACACATGTTAACTGCTAAACTGGCAATTTCACCTTTGATGACTTTGTTAAGTAAATAAGAATAGTTATGTATCTTTCATGAATGTTCTACCAAACAAACTAAGGCACTCATTTCAATTGTTTTTTATAAAATTAAATCTACAGAAAATGTGTTCTTAATTGAAAAAGATTTCAAATAAAAGAATGAGAGACTGGCTCAGTAAAGAATGATGTTGGCTACTGCAGTTCTGCAGAGGTCTTGAAATTTTCTGATTGTTATTTTATACATCTCTGGTAGAAAAATTTCATGATTAAAGATTTGGTGAGCTTGACCTGTATAAGGAGGTGTGCACTATCCATAATGAATCTATTTTATTGTCATTGGCAAATGCAGTTAGAGACTGTTCACTGGACTACTTGTGCTTGTGGAAGTAAGGGAAAATGGGGTGAATATTGAAGATGAGCTAGTGCCCCAAGGTTGATGAGGCACAGTGAAATATACACTTCTTCCAAATCTTTCAGTCACCCATGATTCAGGTATGATGCCCCACAGCTATCCCTTTGATGCAATGAGGTACATGTCTACACAGCTGGCAGAGCGCTGAGAGAGCTCCAGTAATGTGCTGCGTGTCACTGTTCTGAGTGTTAATCAATAGTCCAAAGGACCCATTTGGCCTGAGAAGGAATCATTTTGTACCTTTCCCTGTTAATAACCAGCACCATTGGACCTGTGGAAAATGCACAGATGACAAAACATGTGAAGCCTGTGCTGTGCACCACCCACATTCCCAAGTGAGGCTTTGTCCTCTGGGATCCTTAGTTTCAGTTGACAGTTACTTGGGACTCGGCATGATCTGGAATGATGCAGCAGTTTATCTTCCAGATTGTCTTGGAAAATATGCTTCCATGAGGTAAAAAAGAAAAAAAAAAGTAAAATAAATCAAACCCATATATCATCATATTATCTCACTAGTGTGAGAAAATGAAGAAATAAAGAAGATCTGAGATGTACAAGAGATATTGTGAATTGGGTAGAAACTGTTCAACAGAATAGACAAACTGTGAAGGGAGAAAGGGGAAAAGAAGAAAGGAAAATAGGAAAAAATATATGTACACATAAGATAGTTAAGATAGTTATGCAGTTAAATTCTCTCAGTTCATTAAAAAGAAAGTTTTGTGCTAATATCATATAAACAAGATATCATGCCTATATCTTCTACTCTGAATGACTACTAGGAAGACAATAATATGCAATGTACCAACTACTGTAACTGTCATACTAATCTCTTTTGAAACTCGGTTTCATTGTTAGGTTGATCTGTTTTCTCCTCTGAAATGAAAAAAAAAGAAAAAATATCTTACATGCACTTCTGCTTCCTGAGGTGCAGAAATATATAATGCATGAACATTTACTAACTTACATGAGATAAGACCAGTTATTTCTATATTGTGGCATACATATTTTAATGCATTCCTGGATCTGCAGACATTGATTTATACTTATCATATGTAACTATATCTGTTTATATGAAAATAAATATATATAAAACATTCATTTGTATATTTATGACTGATATGCAAATACAGGTGTATGTGTAGTGATAGATATCTGATAAAATATGAGCATGAATAGTTGATAAGTCCTTAAGTTCATTATTTTTTAGATGTCACTACTGGTTCTGAGGCTTTTTCAAAACTGAAAATGATAAGTTTTAGTGTATCATTGACTTCACTTAATGATTTTTTTCACCTTGATCATCTTCATTTTTGAACTGACTCGGCTTAAATTAGACACACCAAAATAGCTAGATGTTGCAGAAAAAATGAGTGAATGATATTTTAAATGCATACCTTCCCTTCTCGCCATCATGTTACCATGGCAAACTACTGATTTACATATAAGATGACCTCAACTAGAGCATACTGGGATGCTCCGAACTAATTCAACAAAGGGACTTCATTTGTGCGTCTCTTGCCTCTAATGGCTTGGAGAAGCATGACACCAAGTTAATTCTAGACCTTTATAAAAAATCTTCCAGCTAGTCACTAGTGACAAGAACTGGTACTTACAGAGTGTTTTTTGTTTAATTTGGTTTTTGAGGGATTTTTTGTACAGAAGCACTTGGGTGTTGTTCTGCATGCTTTTTCTTGTGCAGTTCTCAAAATGCTCCTGTTACATAGTACAATACTTTACCCTATAGATGAAGGCAAGGAACTAAAATTAAGTCTTTTGCACTTGTGACCCTAACCACATCAAGATTTCCACCTCAGGCCCTCAAGTGAAGAGTTCATACCCTTCCTCATGTTGTGTTCTTCCTCTGTGACAGAGTTATAGAGCCAGAAACGCCAAGGCCAGTGCTCTGACACAGGATGGACATGTAGCAGAGTGAGAAATGCTGGGCTTCTGAGAACCACAGACTGGATGCAGCCCAGGTCTCTCAGTGGTCAGCTGCATCAAGTGGGTGACAGATTCACTTGTGAACAATGCCAATCAAGAAGAGTTATACTGAATTATTGAACCCATTGACCCTATGATGAGAAATGTTCAGCATAGGGATTCATTTAGCAGGCTGAGGAACAGTACTAGTTTCTGGTCCTTCTTCTCTACATATGCACATTACATCAATCATTAGCTCTACTGTGCTGATCTTTCTTCTGTATCCAGTGTCAACAGCTGCTGTAGCAAACCATGGTAGTGGGTAACCCTTGCCAGACCAAGGGCAGGGAGTTATGAACACATTTCCTGAAATCCTTTTGTACCCCAGGGGCTCACAATTCTTGAGTTCTGACTGTGAAGATAGACCATGTAGAGTGGGATTTTCGCCAGAAAGCAACTTGGCCTTGTGACTCACTAGGTAGCCAGTGCAGCTCACTGTCATTATCCTTGCTTATGATGTGACATCACATAATTCTCATAAAATCTCAAATGGTGACAAGGGTGTCACCTCCTAACATCAAAACCATGAAGAGAAACATGCAGAAAGGACATGGAATGTTCCACAATCAAGGAACATCACAGGGAATCTGGAATACCCACTTCCATCTTCTGTGTGCCCTCTTTTCTACAATGTGCACCCCTCTTTCAGTGAATATAGCCACATTTGAATGGACACTTTACATGGGTGTGTAAGTACAATCTACAAGGTCTCAGATGCATCTAAATTAGCAATAGAACTTTATATTTATGCTTAAGCTTTTGACGTTCAGGGTATTTATTACAGTTAGAAATTCAGAATCCCAGAATAGATTATGACTTTCTTTAAACTCATACTTGTGCATTGAACACCCAGGCATTTTCTGAAATGCACGATATGAAGCAAATTATGGCTTTCTTTGCCTTCAGTTTGCTTCTTTGCAAAATAGCAGTGAAAATAACTTCTCCTCCTGTCCCATAATTATTATAATATTAAATATAATTCAGGCTTCACATACAAGGATTTCACAATAATGTTTGGTATGTTGTTAGTGTTTAGTGAATATTATTTATTATTACTTAAGAGACATGTTAGGGACAAAGAAATTTTAATTATCCCATATGTCCCCCGTTGGACTCATTTATTACAAATGAAATTGATATTTAGCAATGAGAAAATTCTAAGTGAATTTATCTGAGGTTGTTAATTGCGTTCGTTGCAGCAACTTGGTGGTCCTGATGGAAGTGATAGATGCTGACCTTTGGCTTTGGGTGTGGTGGTGGTGTCACTTCAGTGTAGGTCATCAGAAATCAACTCTTGTGACACCTCCACCTACTGTGTCCATGTTGTCACACATGCCACTGAAACTCATGACCTGACTGCTCTCATGTTTGCTTAGGTGTAGCTAACCAGCACCTTTGTCTACTATACTTTCCTCTTGCTGCAGCTCAAGACAGCCCTCCGCTGTCCCCTGGTGGTCTGTGTGTGCAGAGGTCCCCTGTCTGCTGTGAAGGGAAGAACGCCTCACAGATGGAGGAATGAGTGCTGTTTCCACCTTTTCCAGTTCCCAGCAGCATTTGCTGAGGGTATGCCAGGCTTGTAGAGCTTGGGTTGCTGAAGGCCACGTGTGCATTATTTTGAGGCTTTCCCATCCAGTGTGCAAACTGCAACTTCAGCCTGCACTACCTAAGCCCCATTACTCCATGGTCCACACCGCCCCTCCAGCTGTCCAGGTCCTCACAGCCTTGGTGTGTACAGCTCCTGCTTCTGGTCAGGGCCTCAGGGACCGTGAACCAGGTCACCCTGGAAAGCCTCTGCCCCACCTACCCTGACAAGGCCTCCTTTCCTATTTGAGCTATCCTTTGTTTTTCATAGTAGACATAATAAATTAAAAATATCAGCACTATTCTTTGGGCATCTTGTACTTTAATTTGATGAAACTGAATTGACAACTAGGACATTGCCACTAAGCGCTAACGGAGCATGTGCGAAGGAGGGGTACTGGGAGAGCCTGAGCATTGGGAAGGAGCGCATGCGCTTTTGAGGTGCCATGCCTGGCTGTTGGGAGGCCCCTCCCACCTAACAGGTAGTAGTCGCCCAAATGGTAGTATGCAAGTCCTGAGGCTGTGCCCGGAAGTGAGGAAATGGGTGAGCTCATGCGGAACAAGTCCGGAGAGGGAAGTCCATAGCTGCTTCGGGACCCTGCGCCTGAGAAGCCCAGCAGGAGGGCAGCCGCGGTGGAGAAGGAGCCCGGCGCCATTATTCCTCAAGGCGCGTGCCCAGCAGCCTCCCAGGACCCGCCATGTCTCGGCTCTGGGGCTTGGTGAGTGGGCGGGAGGGCGCCAGGCACTTAGGGGGCCCTGGGGCCTGTACTGAGATGGGGCGGTCTGGGCTGGCTGAGAGGGTAGGAGGTCGTCAGGTCTGCAGGGGGCAGCTGCCTGGACTGCGGTGAGGTAGATAGGGCTGAGCTGGAGGAGCTGGGGCCCCCTGGAGGATCGTGGCCTCAGTGCATCTGTGTCTAACAAAGTTCCCTTAGGGCTGCTGCCCTGATGTGTTTTGGCTCTGCTGCAGGCCAGGTCCTGCGCCTGGTCACCAGTGCCTTCCATCGTAGGAGAGCCTCCTGCCTGTGCCACAGGAATGCATTTGTTACCACGGTGGAGGCACTGCCTCAGTCCCACGTGTGCCACGAGGCACGCCAAGCTGCCCACATCTGCAATGCCGGACCTTACCTGGCAAGCACACAGTGCCAAGCCCACAGCTTGGGAACCACTAATAGCCCGGGGAGCCGGGCTGCTTGGATCCTCAGGGAGGACACTGCCCTGCCCACAGCTCACCTGCAAGATGTGGATAGCCTCATGGTGGTTTGGATTTTTTTCTTTTTCTTATCTGGAAGCCAGGTGGCATCTTACCAGCTACAATACTTAATCCCTAACGAGGCGTGGATTAAAATCGGTGAAGAAAAGTATGCTTGTGGAGACAGTTGCAGGGGTTCATAACAAGACGTCTGAGGAACCAACTACAGTGCCTCTTTCTCTGGGAGAATTCACCAAAGGGACTTTGGCAGCCAGCATCCACTGTACTAAAGTCACAGCAGAGACCTCACACAGGACAAATATGAGGACCCCAGCAAATGGGATGGTGTGACTGAAAAGGTGACCTCCAGAGTTTCCACACCACACTTGTCACCCCTGTTCACATCTGAGTGGCAGACCGCAGCCAAAATGGTCACTGGGTTTGTATCTCTCAGCACACCCTGTGCACAAGTGCCAGGTACCCGTGCATCTCCAGAAACATTAGCAAGGGCAGCACTGGCCCTTGCTAAGTAACCTGACTGCGGCTGCTGCCAACACAGGCAGCTCCTCCAGCACTCTCAGTTCCTCAGAGCACACACCCTCTTCCTCTACAGTGAGCCTTGCACCCACTGAGGGTCCCCAAATACAAGGTCCCTCAAGTCAGGGGTCAAAACTGAGCCGGTAATTAACAGCAGGTAGCTTGAACATCTGCCCCCTTAAATACCACCCCAAAGACCACCACAACCCCTTCATGGCTTCAGTGTCTTTCAGAGCAGTGACCACCATGCAAGCTCAAGCAGAAGAGTCAAATGCCAGATTCCAGCACCTCGCACAGTCCAGTCCCTGCGGTAGAAGCCACATCCCTCCAAACACTGCCAAAACCAATTTCATCTACCTGTGGGGCTGGAGGGCAGTCACCCCGCAGACATCAAAGCAGGTAAAGACCAAAGACACACCTGAAGTTGTCTCTGGTGGGCCAACACCTAGGAGCTCTGGTTACCCTAAGATGGCAGCTGCAGATTTGTACCCTCCCAGTACAAAATGCCAGTACCTGGTGGTCATCTCTGAGCTCTTGACCCAAACCTTGGTATACAAAATGTTTTAGGTGGCAGTTCGTATACTTGGGGCATCATTTTTGGTCACAGTTTTGGTTTTGTTTGCCCTGCAATCCTATGAAAGCTACAAGAAGAAGGATTACACACAAATGGACTATCAATGGCATGTACGCAGTCTCTGACATGTGAGTGCCGGCTGGCTTGGCCTGGGACCCCCACGGCTCTGGGCAAGGCTGGCTTGTTCCTCAAGCTTCCATTTTGCCTCTGAGACCAAACCATGTGCTTCCAGGTCAGTGTGGTACAATTTTGGAGATACTGGATGCTTAAATACATTTAACTGCTGTCAGATTAATTTCATGATCAGGTAAGAGTTGCTGCTTTTTCATATTTATTTTTAAAATGATGGTGAGGCAAGACAAATGGTGACTCTGCCATGGGGTGGGCTGTGATGGGTGAAACCGTGGACCACTTGGCCCCAGGGATGTCCATCCATAGCCAGAATTAAAACAATGAATGCACTGTTTTAAGTCACTGTTAGAAAACTTCGCCATCCGGGTGTGGTGGTGCACACTAAATCCCAGCACTCGGAAGTGTGAAACAGGAGAATCGCTGAAGTTCATGGCCAGCTTGGGAGACATAGTATATTCAGGGCCAGCCATAATTACATAGTGAAACCCTATGTCAAAAGAACAAAAAGTTGTAGCAAAAAATCTTGTTAAAGCATTGAATGGCCTTTAAACACTTTAATCTGAAAATTTTCAAGTTCATAGTAAAATTAAATGAATATGTCAGTGATAATCTGATAAGATATGCTTTGTGTGCTCACTATTGCAGATGGAGGAGTAATTGGAAATTATGTTATTGGTGTCAATTTTTAAGAAAAATATGTTATTTGAAAAGTTACATCTTTTGTTTTTATACAGCAGTAAGGAACAATGAAGTCATGTCAGTTTTAAGAAAGATGGATGGGGCTAGAAACCGTCAAGTTACATCAGACTATCAACTGAGGAAGTTAAATGTCACGGGTTTTGACTTATTTGAGAAATGAAGTGAATGTAGACCCATAAAAAGGGATGGCAGGAAGCCAGGAGGTAGACTTTGGGGCCGGGAAGGGCTTCCCTGAGAGGGAAAAGGAAAAGAAAGAGAGATGGATGGGACTGAAAGAGATCAGAATAGGTTAGATGCACGTACAAACATGCCAAACAAACCACACTATTCTGTAATACTCACACACACTAATAAAAACTAATAGAAGCACTAATAAAAGCAATAAAAATCTAATAAAATATTTTAACATTTTATTTATGCCTTTTATTTTTTTATAAAGCAAATTCATTATTTTTACTTCAAAAGCATTGTTGAAGTACCTTCACTTTTGGAAGGCCTGCTGATGATTATGCAGGACAGACTCAGTGAATATCTCCTTGTACTTAATGCAGTGAAACCATTCCATCTTTATCCCGAGGTAAGTGATAGTTTGAGACAAATAATTATTGTAGTGAGTGTTTTGAATCAGAAGAAGCCACTAAATGATGAGAATAAAAACAGAGGTGGCCTTTATGTTGATTGATTAAACATGCTCTTATAGTTGAACATAGTTTTATAAGTTCCTTTCTGCTGGGGATATAGCTCAGTGGCATAAGCACCTACCTGGCAAGCACAAGGTGCTGAGTTCAATTCCCAGTACCAAAATAAAATAAAATAAAAGTTCCTTTGTTCATTTATGAATGTCAGAATGACCATGTTTATGTGAACTCAAAGACTAAATGTGAGTATGGAAGTAATCGCCAAGATAATAAGCCGGCCAGATAGTCACAACCACTAAAGAAGGTTCTCCAAGGGTCTGTCGGCCTTGGATATCGTATGAGCAGCCACAGTGACCACATGAAGAGTCTCAAAATCAGTTCTCCCAACAAATCTAGTAGTCAGATGTAAAGGTTTGATTCACAGAAATGGTGAGAACAAAACAAAGAAATGATTTATTTAGTCAAATAGTTCTTAGCCTTAAAAGGACTGTTTATGGAAATCTGCAAATTCTAGAGATTTGAAAGTCAGCAATAGAAGATTAGTAAATTCAATTTGTATACTGTTAAATACTAAATTTTTCATGGTAAACACTCATTTTGAGCTTAAAGTGAACTCAGAGTACAGGAGATTCATTGAAAGTTCCTTTATGTAGTTTTTCCATAGTCTAGTTGGCTTTGAATATTAACTTTGTACCTACATCCTAAAGTCATTCAGTCGTTAAAGGAACTTTTCTCGGATTGCTTTAGATTTTCTTCTTTATATGATGGTGGCTATTAATAAAGGCAGTTTTACTCCTTAGTGCCTTGTACAGGTACCTGAAAACATCTTATAACATCTTTATTGCAGTGTAATTGGCATGCCATAGCTGGCCATGTGTAAAGTATTAAACTTGGTATGTTTTGCACATGCACCCACTGGTGAAGGAATATCACAGTCCAGACACGAAACTACCCAAGTGATGCCCTTGTGCTCCATGCTAATCTCTTCTTCCTGTCCTCTGCCCTGATCCCTTCTCTGGGAAGCCTGCAATATGTGTTTCCTCACTATAGTTTGGCTGACATTTTGTGGAATTATCTACAAACAGAATTACAGTTGTTCTGTACCTGGCATTTCATTTATGCAATTGACTGGATGGTGGCACAGAGATGTTGTTACATATCCTTGGGGGAGGGGACTCCCTGTGCTATGCAGCCTCACAAGGGGGAGGTGAAAGCCTAGGCCAGAGATACTGTAGAAGTCCTGTGGAACAGGCAAAACAGGGCAGAGTAAGAAACCATCGGCAAAATCAAATCTGTTTTATTTTGAGAAAATATTAGTAATACATATCACACAAGAAAGCCAATGTGTCCAGTGTATGAAGGACTATTAGTTCTTGTAGTTTGCAGATGGAGAAAGCTGGGAAGAGTGATGCTCTCATGTCTCCAACAAGAGAGCAACTGGCCACACTCTAACTTAATGCCCTCTCCTGGACCCATCCCAAAACTCAGGTCAGAAAGATCCAAATCAGAATTCTGAGAGGGAGAAGTGGCTACCGGTAGAAATTACATCTGAGCACTCAATCAGCTAGGATAGATTTGGCCAAACGCTATCTAAATTAGCAGAAATATTAATCCAGACAATTTTAATGAGCTGCTAAAGGTTCATTGTGAGCAAGTGTGAGATGCAAAGGCCCTGGGGTCACAGGCTGTCTCCGGGAATAGTGGAGTACCTAGAGAACACTTTCGCTATGTCCTGGTGAGGAGACGCAACAGCAGCATCATTCACATCCCATCAAACATATGTTTCCAGGGTCCCTTAATTTTAAAAGTCCATAATCTTTGGGCAAAGTATCAAAGCTACTGTTTGAAGATGTTGGTGAGTACTCACTGCAGCCAGTAGAAGGAAACAGGCCAAAAATAGCATCAGTTTTAAGGCATCTAGGAAGTAGAATCAACAAGATTTTTAACTGACTGAGGGAAGAGAGGGAAGAGTCCTGTAACTCTACTTGTTTTCCAGATTGAACAACTGACTCCCTAGAATAGTAGGAAACATGACAAATGTAGATGTGAATTGTGGTTCTTAGGTGGAGGCCCTAGAGCAAGGTTGCCCTGGGGAGACCCTAGGGAAACACTACCTGGATGCATAACTTTAGAAACAGAAGGATGTTTGGAGCTGAGTGTAGACTTGGAATTCTCTCTAAGTTAATGGTCCTTGGAGCTAAAGAAGTAGAAGAATCTTCTTAAGGAGAATGTGCCAACTGAGAAGGGAAGATGGCAGATGACAGAGTCCAAGGAGATTCAGTATTGAAGGAAGGGCTTGTAAACAGGAGAGGTTATAGGACAGGCAGGAAGGAGTGGCCAGGGAGGTAGGAGGATCATAACAGCAGCCTGTAGGTTTTGCTTCAACCCCTGAAAAGTGAGGAACCTTTGGCAAGTTATTTATAAGTTGTCTATGATTTGTTTTCTCAGTCATAAAATATATCTTTATGTCAACTGAGGGATTTCTGGTTAGCATTATTTCATTTATTCTCTGTAAATGTGGGAATAAGAAAGTAGTGAAAACAACTGTATATCACTTGTAGCAGACGTTCATATTTGTCAACCTGTCTTTCTTGATAATACTAGCACAGACGGTAAGCTGAAGTTCATTGTCTGGATTAATATTTCTGCTAATTTAGATAGCATGTAGTTCCAGAGGGTCTAATACTAGTCTCAGAGGGTAAGCTGAAGTTCATTGTGATAGTTATGTGTTTCACTCTCAGTCTCTGTTGGTCTTTGGGAAGACCATACAAGCTCTTTTTTGACCTTGACAAATAAGTGAGCTAAGAAAGAATTTGCCTTTCTCACAAAAGGATAAAGACAGCTGTCCTTTCTGTATTCCATCCTGTTTTTACTTGGATGTGATGTAAAGCCATAGCAGTTATCTTAGGGCCATCAGAGAAAGTCCATAAAAATAGCAAATATATCTGAACTAACCTACTTATGCTGTTGAACCAGTACCAGTAGACAATTACGTGTTTTTCTGCTGAATAATATAATAATTATCCATATGGTTTAAGCCACTTGTCAGATTTTTGTTTCTTTCAGTGAAATATATTCCTAAAACTTCAGCTTTCTTAATAATTTTATTGATGAGTCTCAAAACATTTAAAGTTAGCAATTCAGATTCAATTATATAACAAATATTTACTGAATTTTTGTAGTTTAACTCAATTTGGAGGTTAATATATACATTAATATATATACATATACTTACTATTTGTAAGACTACATATATATATATATATGTGTGTATGTATATATATATATATATATGTAGTCCTTGTTTCAGGAAGTGTTTGGCATAAAATGACTTGCGTGGAATCAGTAAAAATTAGTGACTTATTTAATGTTGTATCAGGGATTCTATGTAGCACTGTAGGCTAAAAAACAGCATAGGGCTTAGAAAACTTGACAGAAGAAGTACACTTGAAAGTGGCAGCTCACATTGTGGATTTAGAAAATTTAAAACTACAGGAGAGTATTTGGATCCATTAGACAATTTAAGACATTAACTGAACACCAAACTTCATGGATAAAATCACAAATTCTATAGCATCAAGCAAAAAAAATTAAAAGAATGCTATTTATAATAGCATTAAAACCATGTAGTTCCTAAGAATAAATCTTTTTTCTTTTATGTTCATTTGTATTTTTAGGTACTGGGAGTTGAACTCAGGACCTTGTGCTTGCCAGGAAGGCACTTGTGCCATTGAGCTATTTCCCTAGCCTGCAAGGATAAATCTAACAGAAGGTATATTTGACATTCTTTGGAAAAATGCTGAAAGTTTATTGAGATACATTTAAAAAATCTACACAAGTGGAGAGCTATACCAGATTAATAAAGTGGAAGCTTTACTATGAAAAAAATGAAATTTTTTAGTTAATTTACAGATTCATTGTTCTACCAGTCCACACTCTGTCATAATTCTGTTGACCCCTGTGAGCTACTCAAAATTGCAATGGGTTAAATAGAGTTAAAAATGTTTGAAAAAGGTAAAACTTGCTTTATCAATTACTGCTGTATCATAATGCTAATGTACATAAGTCAGTTTGCTAGACAGACAGATCCCAGGAATGGAGTGGAGTCCAGTGCAAAGTGTACATTTAAAGAAACATGGAGTGAGACAGATCAGATCCTGCACGTTTTTGGGTGAGGTAAACTTTTCAGTAAACAGTGCTGGACGTGTATACTGATGGTTACATTGATCATCTCAGAGTGAGGGTAATGGCTGTCTCAGGAGTATCCAGTGGGAAATCAGGGTGTGATCATTCCTCTATTGCAGTTACGTGGTTGTTACAGAAAATGGCCCTCCCTAGCCAGTTTCTTAGTTGCCCAGGTAATAGTTCCTGTTGCAGTTCTGGTTGCTTCTGTCTCCTAGAAATAGCTAGCTGGTCACTGTGCTGCTTAGCTGGTCACTATAATGCGCATTGTAAGAACCCATCAATGACAGCCAAGTAGTCTATCTCTGTACTTCCCCTTTGCGATCCCACAAAAACCTCCCTCCCTGAGTCTTCAGGGCCTGATATTTTGGGAGTGATTCCAGTGGGTGCCTGTTGACATCAAATAAAATCTGCCTCCAAATCCTGGGTGTCGTTTCGGTGTTTATGCTTGCTCTTGCATGATGGTTACATGGGTGTTCACTTTATAACTGTGCTATAAGCAAGAGATTTTATATACTTTCTATGTGCCATGTAGGAAGCTTTTGGAAGGGTTGCTTTGAGTAATTTTGCTGGTCTAAAATGTTCTATTTTTAGAAATATTTTGTTCTGAGCTCTTACTTTTTTGGAAAGCTTTACACAGCCAAAACTAAAACTTTAAAATCAGTATTTTTCATTAGGAGAGACACATGAGAGGTCATGCCCTCTCTCCATTGCTTAAACAGTTGTGGAATGTTGGATACATTAGTGGTCTCTAGTGTTTAAGAAGAAAATGTGTATGCAACCAAGAGGAGCTATAAAAATGTCACTGATACCATGATGATACTGGAAAGTAATGTATGTGAGAAGCAAAAGAAGAGCAGTTTGGGGCACTGCCTTGAGTGCACGCACTCTGTTTCTGCCCTTGGGTGACCAAGCATAAAACGTTAATGTGCACTTGTAGCTTGATTAACACTAAAACGAATCTGTAAATTTTCCCTTCTTGTGATCAATGCAGAGAAATGTGGAGAGCTCTCTTGAAACACCTCTCACATCTTGCGTGGTAGTCAGGATTCCTGTTGTCCCTGTGCAGCATCCCTATGATTATCAGTGTCTTTGGAGGCTGCCTGATGTTTCAGTTTGTCCACATGTTCCCATTTCCTGTGTGCACTTGCTTCCCACACCTTCCTTCTTTCAGTTTCTTCCTCTGTGAGGTGCTGTTTCTTCCTTTCTATTTTATCCAGGAGGTATGTTCAATATATTATTCTACAATTTAGATTATATCATATGTGCAATTTGTAATCTTGTATGTTAAATAAGATAGTTTTATAGCTAGCTTCTCTTAGTTCCTTGACAAGAATGACTTGTGCTAATACTGTTTAGAGAAAATATCACACCTATACCTTGTACTCTGGTTAACTGCTACGAAGTCAACAATACGCTGTGTGTCAACTCTTGTAACTGTCCTACTAACCTGTTCTGAAACTCGGTTTCATTCTTTATCTTTTTTTCTCTAAAATAAAAACCAATTTAAAAAAGATGAAAACATGACTACATCGATACTTTTGGAATTTTTACTTGCAGAAATTTTACCATCCTCTCTTAAGTATAGAAGACCGATTTTAAATTCGGAGACAATTTTTTGCAAAAGTCACCTACTTTATAAGAATTCTGATTGCATGCTTTTTTTAATAGCGGGACTCAATTAGAAGATCTATTATAATACTGTGCTGCTATTTTTGACTATTGAAAGGTTTGTTTTCTAGAAAATAATTTTGAAGAGATGGAGGGGCTACATTAGAATGAGGAAATATAATTACTGAAATCAGACATAGTTTCACATCATTTGGGACTTTGTAATATTTGAGATAATCTTATGTTGTAAGTTGGTATTTTGATTGTGTTGATCTAAGTTTTAAATCATTAGAATTTAAAAGATTCAAAATATCTTTTCTCGCTTAGATGAGTGTATTTCAATATACCAAAATATATGTCCTACATGATTACAAGGATTCAACATTGTTCAAATGATATTTTTGTTCAAAGTTTAGATACTGTGATTTAATTGTTTTCCAGATTGTAGTGTTGATGGAGCATTCATATATGTACCATGAAAAGTGTTGTATGTGCAGAGTTTGGAAAATACGGTGTTAGACTGTGTGTGTGCGTAAATTCATTTCTGATAATACTTGTGGCAGTTTAAACAGATTTATCTCAGTTGTTTTGCTTGCTCACATTTTTGGTTAGGATTAAGTTTATAAGCACTTGAGAAATTTAAGAAGTCTCAGAAAGTTAGGAAAATCTCTCACTGAATGAAGTAATTAATGATCAGTGTCTTCTCTCAAATCCTGTGGATCCCATCGCACTTCATGTACTTATTCTTGGCAGATTCCATCTTTTGTATCTTCCTAACATTTTTCCTTTTTTAGCTTAGTTCCTTCCTTTCTTTCTTTTCTTCATTCCTTTCTTTCAACAATAAATTTGTGAATCATGCATAAATACACAAATGTTTACATCTATATTTCCATATATTAAAAAATACCCCAATGGAAATAGAGACCATGCTCTGCTTACTTCTAACCGCAGAGCATTTAGCACCCTCCCATATGAATAGCTGAGGTTCTTCTGTGGTACCTGAATAGAGATCAGTTATGCATCCCTGGGGAGCCACAAGCCTTAGAGAGGAACAGCCTGTGTCCTGATGGCAGTTTGTTTGGGAGCTTCATTTGGACTTGGCCATCTCCTCCCTGTCTAGATTTATTTGTTCAGTAAGTTGGTTCTCTGAAAATGTGAGGCGAAGGAAATTTCCTGTTCCCACCTGTCTACTCTCATTTTCAGTGATGTTACTAAGAAGATGGTGTTTTTTTTTTAATTTTTATTTTATTTTAGAAATTAAAGGAGGAAAATACTAACAGACCGACAACATTTTACAAAATAGCATAGGATCAGTACAGACATTACAGAGTTACAAACAGAGTGGTAGGGAGTTAACAATGCTTATTGTATTACATTGGGATGATATTAGTCTGGAAAGTCAGGGATTTCATAGAGTGCGGTATGCTACTTAGAGCATGTACCACTGTATGCTTGAAGGCACATTCTGTACTTTTTACCTGAGGCAAAAGTAATTTTTGTTTGATCCAATGTAAGATGACCAAGTACTTAATGAATGTTTTGAGATCATGGTACTAAGCAGTGATTTAAATTTTTGCTTTGAAAAGTTATTTACTGTTGAACAAGGAATTATCAAAAACCAATAAAACCTTCATAAAAAGAATAGTTTTTATTTTTTTAACTTTATTTTAAAGAGAGTAGTAAATGAGAAAAAAAGAACAGTAGCAGCATACCAGCATCACAAACATAAACAAACCAAAGCAAGGACATTTAAAGTGATAAAGGGTTTCAAGACAAAATGATACAAATTAACAGTGGTTGTTATATTATATCTTGTTTTCACCAACTACACTGGTCAGATTACCAGATATAAGAATGGAAGATTGTTCAAATCATTAAAGTGAATAAGAAAATAATTATTAGATAAAACATTTGAGATAATACAGAGTTTCACTAAACAAGATGAGAGGAATTCACCATGGTAGTTCCATTGCATATTGTTACTTTCAAATCAGTTGCTCAGATTACCAGATATAAGTTTGCAAAATTGGTCAGAACATAAAAATTTTGAGCATTAACTGTTCCTTTCAATATACCATCAGACATCAGCAGTACATATATATGGCCTTCCATCCTTTTTTCTTCTTTCCCTCATCCTAGTTGTTCCTTCCTTTGAGCAATTTCTTTCCCTTCCATTGTATCTATTGTACATTTTGAGTTTTACTTATTCTTCTATGTTCCTACACCAGGGAGACAAATGATGCCTGCACATGTGGGTCCAATTTATTTCACTTAAGTGTATGGTCTCTAGTTGCATTCATTTACCTACAAAAGGCTCAAGTTTGTCTTTTTATAGCTGAGTAATACTCCATTGTATAAAATAACACATCTTTTTTACCCATTCCTCAGTTGATGGGCATTTGAGTTGCTCCCAAGATTTAGCTATAAAAAACTGTGCTGCTATAAACATGGGTGCACATATATCACTTTGATATGATGTTTGTAATTCTGCTGGGAAAATACCCAGAAGGGGAATAGCTGGGTTAAGTGGGACTTCTAATCCTAGTTCTGTGAGGAATCTCCAAACGGGTTTCCACAGTGATTTCACCAATCTACACTCTCACCAGCAGTGGAGTAGGGTTCCTTTCTCCCCATAGCCTCTCGAGCATTTGTTTTTGGTTGATTTCTTGATGATAGCCATTTTTTTGTGGAGTGAGATGGAATCTCAGTGTTGTTTTAATTGGCATTTCTTGAATGCCTAATGATATTGAATATTTTTTCATGTATTTATTCGCCATTAGTATTTCTTCATTTGAGAAGTATATATTCAACTCAGATGCCCATTTTTGGATTGAGTCTTTGAATTTGGGGTGTCTCATTTTTTTTTAATTCGTTTTATGTCCTAGATAGAAGTCCTTTGTCTGAGGGGTAGTTGGCTAAAATTTTTTTGCCAATTCTTGGGGTTTTTTTTTGCCAATTCTTGGTTTTTTTTTTTCACTCTGTTGGTGATTTCTTTTAATGTGCAAAAACTTTTCAATTCAATGAGATCCCAGTTGATTCTTTGAAGTATTTCCTGTGCAGTTTGCTTTTGTTCATGAACTCTCTGCCTACACCTATGTCTTCTAGGTTTTTATCTACTTTCTCTTCCAATAAATTTACTGTTTATGTTTTAATATTTAGATCTTTGATCCATTTTGGCTTTAGTTTAAAGCATGTTGAAAGACATGGTTCTAGTTTTAGTCTTTAGCATGTGGAAAGCCAGTTTTTCCAGCACCATTTATTAAAGAGGGTATCTTTCTTCCAGTGAACATGTTTGGCCCCTTTGTAAAAGATAAGGGGATTCAGTGCATTTGTCCTTGCATCTGTTTCTTGTAATATGTTCCATTGATCTTCAGGTCCGTTTTTGTGCCAGTCCCGTGCTGATTTGATCACAGTAGCTTTGTAATATAATTTCAAGTCAGGAATTGTGATGCCTCCTGCCTTTCCTTTGTTGCCCAGGATTGCTTTTGCTATTCTGGTCCCCTTCTGGTTCGAGATGAACTTTAAAAATATTTTCTCTAGATCTGTGAGGCATACTAATGGTATTTTAATTGGGATTGCATTGAATCTGTACAACAATTTTGTTAGTATATCCATTTTCACAATGTTAATTCTTCCTGTTCATGAACAAGGAATATCTTTCCATTTTCTGATATCCTCTTCTATCTCTTTTTTAGAGCACTACAATTTTCACTGAACAGATCTTTTACTTCATTTGTTTGATTGATTCCTATGTATTTCACCATTTTAGATTTATTGTGAAAGGTGTGGTTTCCCTAATTTCTCTCTTAGTCTGTTTGTTGTTTGTATACAGGAATGCTATTGATTTTTGAGTATTAACTTTGTATCCAGCTATGCTGCTGAATATGGTAATTAAATCAGTAAGCCTTTTGGTGGAGTTTTTGGGGTCTTCTATGTAGAATATCATGTCATCTGCAAATAATGTAAATTTCACTTCTTCTTTCCTATCCCTATTCTTTTTATTTCTCTCTCTTGTCTAATTGCTCTAGCTAATATTTCCAGAACTATATTGAATAGGAGTGGTGACAGTGGACATCCTCATCTTGTTCCTGATTTTAAAGTGAAAGCTTTCAGTTTTTGACCATTTAGTATGATGTTAGCCATTGTTTTATCACAGATAGCTTTTTTTTTTATTTTAGAAATAAAAGGAAGAAAATACTAACAGATCAACAACATTTTACAAAATAACAAAGGATCAGTACAGACATTACAGAGTTACAAACAGAGTGGTAGGGAATTAACAATGCTTATTGTATTACATATTGATATCTTCAATGTACTTTCTCATGAAAACACATATAGACATACAAAGCTAATCAACCAATGCCTCACTGACAGTTTCTTTCAGCAAGGAAATACAGGACAGTAGAACACCTGTGTTAACTATCCTGCATATACATATATACAAACTTTCTCCTTCTTTCCCTTCTCTTTTCCCATATCCCAGTTATCCTTTACCTATGAGTGCTTTCCTATCAATTCCCAATGTCTATCATATCTCCTAGTTTAAATTAACTCTTTTAGGCTTTACACTAGAGAAACAATGCGGTGCTTGCACATGTATGTTTGATTTATTTCGCTTATGAGTATGGTCTCTAGTTGTGACCATTTGCCTATAAAAGCCTTGAGTTTATCTTTCTTTACAGCTGAGTAATATTCCATTATATAAAAGTACCACAATTTTCTTATCCAATCCTCAGTGGATGGACATTTGGGTTGCTTCCACATTTTAGCAATTACAAATTGTGCTGCTATGAACATAGGTGCACATACATCACTGAATCACAGATAGCTTTGATCAGCTTGAGGTAAATGCCATCTATGCCAATTTTCTGTAGGGTTTTTATCATGAATGAGTGTTGGGCTTTATGAAGGGCTTTTTCTGCAGTAATGGAAATGATCATGTGATTTTTGTCTTTGGCCCTATTGACATCGTGTATCACATTAATTGATTTGCATATATTGAAACGTCCCTGCATTCCTGGGATGAATCCCACTTGGTCCTGGTGTATATTCTTCTTGATGATTTGTTGTATTCTGTTAGCTGTTATTTTTGAAGATTCAGAGGTTCCCTAGAGTGTAGCCTCACTCCCTGTTGAGCGACTGAAGATTCCCAGTGCTCAGTGCAGCTTCTGTGCTGGTGAGTATTAGCAGGGTGGAGTCCCAGACGCTCCCGAAAGTTTCTTGCATTTAGTTGGCTCCCTGACATGTGGGGGAGGGCCAGGAGAGGCTCACTGGAGTTCCTGAAGCTGTCTGAGGTTCAGCCTGGTTCCACAAGAGTAGAGGGGAAGCAAGCAGTTCATGGTTACCTAGGCTTCAGATATTGGCCAGGACAGAGCCTTCTTCCCACACTGGCAGAGGAGGGGTGAGGGTGGAGTCTCCCAGGCCGCTGACACTGTCCAGGTTGTAGCTGGGCTCTCAGGGGGTGGGGATTGTTCTGGGAGTGACCACTGAGGCCCCAGAATGTGTCCAGGGCCCCATGTGCATCATACACTACTGGGGGAGGCACAGGAGTGGCTCACCAGGGTTTCTAAAGATGTCCAGGGTTCAGCCCAGTACCTGCAGACACACTAGGGAAGTGGCCACCGAGGCCCCAGAGGGTGCCCAGGGCTCTGCCTGCCTCTCATGCTGGTCAGGGAGACCTGCGTTTTAATTGTTCAAAAATATTTCCATTACTTTTTCATATTATAAAAGATCCTAAGGTCTGTTGTAAAACATGTTGGTTACCAATATATTTTCATATTGCAGCATGAGCAATTTACTCTTCAACTGCAGTAATACAACTGTATTCTAGGATTGGCTTTTAATTTGTAGAAAGCTTTCACTTTTTGACCATTTAGTATGACGTTGGTTGGTGGTTCCCTACAACTGAATAAATTTTGGAAATGTTCTCTTAAGAGGACGAGCTGTATGGCACATTGGGGCCTGACCTATGTTATGGGGGAAGATAGGGATGGGGAAATTGCATGTTGCTGAGGAATTGGTGGGAGTTAGGAGGCATAATGTGCAGATTCTCCTCCAGTGAGTAGGAAAGCAAATGTGTGCTTTGTCTCTGAACATCCTGAAGGTGCTGGTCTCTAGGGAAGGCATCCCATGGATCAAATTGGGAAAGGAGCTGCCTGTCTGGGAATAGGTGAGAAAAGAAATGTCAGACTTCTTTGAATTTGTGCCATATATGGAATGAGGAGCTAAAAATTGCAGCAGTCAAGGGGGAGATTGGTAAGGCTGGTTGTAATACTGTAGGACCCAGTGGCTAAAAATAGTCAGTGTTTAGTTTAGGAAGACTCTGCCATCGTGTATTGAGGCATTTGCATTTTGGGACACTTTCGTGGGATAGGGGAGTGTCTTTCAGATGGTTCTTTCCTCTTTCTTGGAAATATTTAGTTGTCTTTGAGTTTAGACTGCTCTGGAAGAAATTGTACCCAGGTACCCAAAAAAGACTTCATAGATTGTTGAAATTATGGTGATCAGGAGGTGCCAGGAGATGGATGGGAGCCTTGCAGTGAGAGGGTCTAAAGAGCAGTCTGGTGCAAATTTCTCTTCTTAATTGGAGATATCCACAGAGAAGCAATTTTGGTTAGATGGAGTCTGTATTCGAAGAGATGCTTATGGCCTGCTGTGGCAATCTGTCCACCTTTAAGGCCTATCTGATACCCTTAGTGCCTCTGGGAGTCAGATGTCAGGTCCTTCAGCTAGGGCTATGGCCCTGCAACTAGAAGTCATGGTGAAGTGTAGTTCTGTGGAAGCGTTTACCCTTATTCCAAGGGGAGCGCAATTACTGTCTCATATCTGGGAAAGATGGAAGCAAACCCAGCATGGTGGTTGGATGGTTCCACTATTACTTCCATTGTGTGTTTAATTATATCTTCTCTGAATTTGCTGATGATTTTGTGATGTGTTTTCTAATCTGCTCTGATACCTTTTGATTAATTTCGCGGTGTGACTTCTGTTATTCTTCTCCTCAGTGTTCCCACCTAGGTTGGTTTTGGGAAGAGGCATTTTTCACTTTGTCTTCTCATTTTTCCATTGTTTTGTTTTGTGCTTAGGTTTGTGGATGATTGTGGTCTAATGAGTTTGTTATGAATACAGAGGCCTCTACTTGCCTTTCAGTCATGTAATTTGGATGTGGTTATTTTGTGATTATTTTGTGAGACAAGGAATGAGTGTTGTTAGCCCAACAACCAAGTTCCCTGGGAATGTATGCTAGTTTGTTTATGTCACACAGGGCATTTGAGTGTTCAGTTGCAGAGCAGTTGCAGCCATTATGCGACACTCTTCATGTGAAGTGGATCAGCTACAGTATTACCTGCCAAGAGGAATTGGATATTAAGATACCACAAGAACCAATTATGCTTCATCATTGACTGTAGAGAAGTAATCTTCAAATGAAGTATAAACATTGAGACCGTCCAGGCATTGAGTTACAGCCAGGATGTACCAAATGTAACAGCTATATCTCTACAAATGGTACAAAGGATTCAACAGTAATTTTGCAGAGTTAAGTGCTAATCAAGAATGTTTCATTTTTATGCTCCTAAAGAAATAAGGGGTTGGAATGCAGGGATGCTTGGGGAAAGCTCTGAAACCTTAAGCAGTATGATACGAGAAGGAGAGAGTAGAACCAAGGATCTTATTGCACAGTGGAAGAATGTTCATAGAATTAGGTAAAAGCGGAGGAAAAGCCTGAAGAGAAATAAAAAAGAAAGAAATGATGTAGAGAGTAAACATAAGAGAAAAAGTTAAAGGAAGACAAAATGGAAGGTAGAAACAGAAAAAATTGAGAAAGGGAGAAAAAGAGATAAGAAGCCATGAAGTGGACAATGGGAAATTCATCAAGGCTTATTAAACTGGTGGACAAATAGGAAAGAAAGGAAAGAATATTAAAAGAATAAAGCCTGGCTGGGTGTGGTGACATACGCCTATAATCCCAGCACTTCAGAGGGTGAGGCAGGAGGATCCTTTCGAATTCGAGATCAACCTGGGCTACAAAGAGAGCTGAAGGCCAGCCTGAACTGCATAGTGTGACCCTGTCTCAAAAAAAGACAAAAAAAAAGAAGAAGAAAGCCTGAACACAATGCATATATTCGCAAACAACAAAAACAAAAATAAAAAACAATCCCACAAACAAAAACAACAAAACGAAAATTTCTCTGTGATTTTGAACATGCAGTTTTCTTTCAGGACCTACAATTTTGTGACATTGTCAGAGTCAAAACAATCCCTGTTCATCCTGGTAGATAAGGAAAGCAGACAGACGCACATCCATGCTGGGTGCAGGTAGCAGCAGTAGTAGAGCAAGGATGCCAATTATGTGAGCTTCAAAATCAGTGATTCTGGGTGAGTGTGACCTCTGGCTGTGGGTGTGAGGCCTGTGTCCTCACCTTCAGTCCCTCAGGTTGTCCTTTCCCAGCCTCAGCCAGTTCCCTGAAGTCAGATGTTTCCTATGGCTCTCCCTCATCCTGTCACCATGGAAACATCACTGGTGCCCCTGAATTGAAGCCATACCTTGCCTGCTCTGAGTCCCAGGTCAAACAGTCAGCCCTTCCCTGGGATTGCATCCACCCAAGCACTTTCTCCATGCTGGTCACCTGGACTGGAGTCACTCACCCAGTACTGCAGCTCATGGCATCTGTGGGTCTGTTTCAACATTGTACTTCTCCCTAATCCCTGTGGATTCCTCTACTGTCACTTTGTAGATTCAGTCTTGCTTTCTGGAGAGTTGCAAGCAAGGAGGAAGGCAGAAAGTGATATTGCTCCTTTCTTTTTCTGCATTGTGTTCTGCCTCTTTTGTTTCTCTGTAGGTTTTACTTTTCCTGTCAAATCCTATTTCCTGGTCTTCTGTTGCCTCCATTTTTTTCTTCCATAAATTATTATTTCCAGTGTTTGGATTCTAAATCTCAGAGAAGTTGTGCTGTTGTTGCTTACCCCTCCCTTTTCTTAGACATCCAACAAGATATTTGGTATTGCCTCATTGGGAGACCCTCAGGTGAGTCAGAAATAGCAGCCCTGTGGTCTGTAACCTGGTGACACTCTGTGACTTCTTTCTCCCTGTCCTGTCTGGGATGCTCTGTATTTCCCTGGCTTCAGTGTTTTGAAACTCAACATTGGCTAAATTTGTTAGTTTTTATAAGGAAAGTAGAGGCAATGTCATCCAGGCTTTGTCTACGTAGACTAAACCATACAAAGAGGTTTCAAACCTCGGGACTCTTTAGATTCTGTTTTTTTTTTAAATTTTTTTTTATTTTAAGGATAAAAGGAGGGAAACATTAACAGACATACAACATTTTACAACACATCACAAGCACAATACAGACAATACAGAGTTACAAACAAAGTGGTAGGGACTCTTTAGATTCTGAACCACCCCAACCTCCTAAGGACCGTGTGGAGCAGGCAGCGCACTCATAGAGCCCAAAGGATTGGATCCTCTAGTGCCGCCAAGCGACAAGATAGGCCCAGGTGAGGAAGGTAATGACCGTGGTCAGGAGGCAGTGATGGGGAGAGGGGATGACAGAGAGTGGCCACACCTGGAAGAGGGACATGGAGAAAGGGGCTGGAGTGGGGCCAGGGCTCCATTCACAGAGGACCCCAGTACAGGGTCACTTGATTATCTGCGGACGGTGAGGGGGCTGGAGGTTGTTTGAAGATGAGGGTGAAGTCAGGAGGAGGGAGTCCATGACGCCCAGGATTGCACTTTTAAGGGACTCTGTGACAGGGCCCTGAGGTCACTTGGATCAGAAGTGAGGCTTTAGCTATAGTAAAATGTTCTGAATAACTAGGAGAGAAGGTTCAAGGAGTACAGGTGACAGCATTCAGAGAGGGTATAGCCAGGGAAGACTGTGGCCTGGACTCAGATACTAGAGGCCCTGGCCTAGGAGGGTGCACACATGCAGGATGTCAGAAAAGCCAGGGCTGAAGGCAGGTGCCCTGGAAGGAGCATTCAGGTGGGAGCTCTCCACAAGGATGGAGGTAGAAGGACATTGTGGCTGGATCCCTGTTTACCCTGAGCTGTGCCACATGGAGAGCCTGGCTCAGGGAGAAGTAGATGAGCTTCTCAGACAGCCTGATATTCTTGCAGCAGACCAGGAATATCTTTGCTGTGGTCTTCTCTGTGTGGAGAGAGCACAGCTGTAGCTTGTGACTAGCACAGGCCTTCTCATGGGGCAAGAGAACAATGAGGAGAACTGCACCTGTCTGGCAGATGGCTCAGGAGGGGGCAAGGACAGTTGGATGGGAAAAGGGCAGAGAAGTACATTCACCTGGCCGGTGACATGGGCTCACACTCAGAATCCTGCAGGAGCTATGTAGTGAGGGCCTGGGTAGCAGAAAATTCCTGAGTTACTGAGATCTTTGAACACACCCTGGTATCCTCATGACACATGAATATACCACTTTTAAACTCAGAAAACATGCAAATTATTTCCTGCTCTGAGAGACACATCTGGGTTTTAATGTGTCCCTGTCAGTCATGTAGTGCTGAACCATTTGCACTCAGGAGTCAGCCAGACGTCTGTGAGACAGGGAACTATTAACAACCAGTTTTTCTAATTGCAGTGGGAATGTTTTACTACAGGTGTAAGCTCTGTCGTCTTCATGTCTGTGAGGAGGGATGGGGCCAGGATCCTCAGGGAAGGGCAACTCCTGCTTCACACTGACCTCTTTTTGATGGGAAAGGAAGCAACCACACTGTTCTTGTATTCTTAAAGAACCCAGCTGGAGGCGCAGTCTGGGGTTTCCTTCCCCAACACACTGGTGAGGGCAGTGTGGTGCTCAGGCAGCACTGATCACAGGCACATTTCTAGGGGGCTCCTGTGGAGGCCTCCTGACAGTTCCATGCCCCCTGTGCGCTGAGGATCTGGGCCAGGTTGCCCATGTCTGCCTGTGATTCCTTAGATCCAGGAGACCATTCTGTCTTTCTTTTCCAGACAGACAAGTGAGGTGAGATCTAGGGGCTTAGCTTCAAAACTAAGTAAAAACAAACAATCTGACAAACAACCACCAGGCATATTTTCCTCCTCATACCTCTTCCCTTCTGATAACAGTTCCTTCTGCTTCTTCTAGCCAGAAGGCTGAGGACAGCAGTAACATGCTGACTGAGGGTCAGGATCAGAAGGAGCCAGCAGGTCCTCCTGTAGCTCATCCTCAGACTCTGAAAAAGTTTCTCTTTTCTGACTAGAGGCCCGAGAACGGGGGATGGATGCCACCAGCAGGCCTGAGGAAGGACACCAGTTTGCTGTGAATCCACACTCTGTGGAGTTCAGCTTTTGCGCATCTCAGAGCAGTGCCTTCTTCCCAAACCTGAAACCTCTTCACTGTCATCCAGCTCAGAGCCAGTTTTCCATATTTTACCTTTTCTGATCTCCATGTGCTTCCAGTTCTTTTTGCCAGGGCCCGCTGTTCCCTTGCCTCCAATCTCTTCCTCAGAGCACCCTTGGAGAAGGAGCCAATTTCCTTTTAACTCACACAGTACTGTTTTCCATGAACTTAAGATTTGCACTTCAGTGACATGTACATCACTCATATTTCCACATCATGATCCTGACCCCACATCCCTGATGCCTCACACCAAGCCCTGATGTCTCACCAAAATACTTCTTAGTTTGGCTAGTTGCACATGATTTCAAAGAAATTTTTACTTGTTCCTCTGACTGAACACTTACAGCAGTGTCTACTGTAACAAGCAACCCAATACCTATTATGTAAATTTCCATCATTCTAACAAACATCCAGGACCTTCACTTGAGAAGATCTATTATTATTTAGGGGAGAAATTTGTTCACAAGTAGAAAGACAGGGGTTTATTTTATTTTTTGTGTCGGGGAGGTTTTTTTCCGGTACCAGGAGCCAAACTCACGACCTTGCGCTTGCCAGGCAGGCGCTGTGCCGCTTAGCTAAATCCCCAGCCCCTAGACAGGGGATTATGAAAAACTCCCAGGTGCATATCAACCATAAGCAAGGTGTCTGCATGTGACGTGACATGTACACACAGTCAGAGCTAATTCACTTCCCTTTCTGAATATGCAACCTGTTCTATCTGATAGCTTCTAGTTCAATATTCATTTTGTTAGTAATAAATCACTTCCTTAATTCCTGAAGGAATTAAGGCCCTGAATTCCTGGAGGCCCAGCATAAATGACAATTTATAAAAATGCATCTTCTGGAGGGCAATGAAAACGTATTAGTAGATATTCACTTGGAATGAGAATCAACTTTGAATTCACACTGATTTTGACACGTTTTCTCTGAGTGAAAGGATTTCTACCGCATCACTGCTCAGGGACAGTGTGGTTTTGTGAGGTCGACTGAACAGTATCACAGCAACTGGACAGCTCTTCAAGACCACATCTGTGCATGCGTCACCTTGGTGCTTGTGACATGGAAAGAGGAAAGCGAAACTTGTACTTGGGCCTGAGCTGGTTCCTGAAGTGTAGGCAGTGGATAGGGTGGTAGGATCATGACAGTGGGGCCCTCTGTGGGTTCCATGCCTTTCCTAGACAGGCTGAACTGTGGTGAAGCTCCTTCCTGGTTGTGTCCATAGCCAGCATCCTCCTTTCTTTCCCAGACACTTGGTCAACGACATGGAGGAGGAGGATGAACTTCCATCTCATTCCTCCTTCTTCCTTCCTCCTTCCTCCTTCCTCCTTCCTCCTTCCATCCTGCTCCCTAGGCAGCAGAAGTGCTGCCTAAACCCTGTGCACACACACATACTTTCTTCAGGCTAATATCCTCAGGGCTCCAGGGTTTGCTGAATGAGGGTGCGATTTCACTTCCACACATGGAGCTGAGGATCCTAAGCTTGGATCTAGAATGTAAAGCCCAAATTTCCCTGTTTCCATCTTTTTGCAATAGAGCTCATCCATCCCAGCCAGTCCCAAGGGCCCACCCTTCTCTTCCCACTTCTCTGTTGTCACCCTCAGGTCCCAGGCCATGAAGCAGATGAAACCACAGCACAGCTTGTGGAACTTGGGAATCTGTGCTGAGTTCCTCCCATAGATGAAGAACAACATGTCCAGTTTGGGAAGTTCCTCCTCCTCCATGTCATTGGCCAGGTGGCTCTGAGAGAAAGAGGATGCTGGTTAGGGATAAATCCAGAAAGGATCTGAGCCTCAGGTCTGCTCTGAAAAAGGATAGGCAGGCCTCGTCTACTCAGGGTCCCATCAGTGCTACACCATGCTGCTTCTGGCCAGATTTCTATGGTGCAGCCAGGGCTGCACAGGGCCTTTGTAAAGATTTCTCAGGGATGAGGGCAGAGCCCCTGTGGAGAGCCTGAGGTGGACTTCTGCCACTGTCACCAAGTGTAGACACCATCATGTTCCTTCCCTGCAGCTCATCTTCAGGATTCATGCCTGTCTTCTGATCCTTCGAGGAACACTGCAGGGAAGGTGTCCTTGATGTATTTTGTGTGCGTTCCTATACCGGAAAGTCCCGTATAGGGCTCACCTGATAGGACACATGAATTCCACTGTTCCCTACTTATCTGTTCCCATTACTTTACAATCCCTGGCAGCAGATGAACCATAAAAACTTTTGTTAAACAAATGAATGAAGGAATAAATGGTAGCTTTATCTGTAGACAAAGGCCATATAGAGTTTTTATCACATTCATAGAAGTTTTAATTTGAAGACAAGTCATATGATTTAGCTCAGTTCATTGGCAGAAAACAGAATTCCTGTGGATTTATTGATCCTAATGGCTGCAGTTATGTCAGGATTTCTTTTATTTCCCCTTCTTGAGGCTCCTTAAGGACTCAGCAGGGCATCATCATTTGAGTCAGTTCTGGACTGTTAAGTGTAGGCAGGACTTCAGTAAGTCAAACTTGGATTACCTTTGGGTCTTTCCTTCTGGAGAGCTGTCTCAGTTAACCTCTGAATTAAACTATGTACACAGGGGATTACACAGCAACCCATAAAAGTCCAATAGTAATGATTAGGGAAGTAAACATGGAGGCAATTAAGCCCTTCCATTTTCCAAACATTGTTCCAGTAAACTAGTAAAGGGGTCATTAACTCCAGCATTTTTAACTAGTTCATGTGACAGGGATTTAGGCCCTGGAGAACCTTGCTGCTTGTGCCTTCATGGTCAGAATTGGTTTTCTATCATAACACAGTCACCACCATTTTCTGCTAGATGTATATCCATAGCACATCTATTTATTGATGGCATTTGGCTGATGGACCCATGTTGTTAGCTATTTTTTTAATAGCATCCCAGGTTTTCTTTACAAACCTTTGATGATTACAGTAAATGTAGTTTACCCAGTGTACATCCCTGTTCATAGTGAACCACCAGAACAATGAACTTTTTCTTCATTTTACTTTAAAGAAAAAACCAATAATACAGGGCCAATGATATAGGTCAGTGGCACAGGTGCCTACCTTGCAAGTGAAATGTTCTGAGTTCAATTCCTGGTACCAAAAAAAAAAAAAAAACCAATAACAGAATTTCAGAGCAAGACAATAGATTAACAGAGATTAATATATTGCATATTATTATCTTCAAATTAGTTGTTCATATTACAAGATACAGGCACACATAATTGATCAAACATATAAGCACAGACCGTTCATCTCAATGAACTAAAAAAAGGCCCCACTATCTTGTCTATATTATATGTGTGTATATATATACATATTTTCTTTTCACTTCCTTCTTTTCTCTTTTCACACATCCCAGTTGTTTTATTTTTTCTTTTTGAGCAGTTTATTTCCCTTTCACAATATCTATTGTAGATTTTCAGTGTTCCTTACTTTTTCAGTCTTCTACACTAGGGAGACAATGTGATATTTACATATACAAGTTTGATTTATTTCACTTATGAGTACCACCTCCAGTTGCATCCATTTACCTATAAAAGCCTCAAGTTTGTCCTCTTTTATAGCTGAGTAGTCTTCCATTATGTAAAAATACCACAACTGCTTTTGTCCTTTTCTCAGTTGTTGGGCATTTGAGCTGTGTGCATGATTTACCTGTGACAAATTGTGCTGCTATAAACATGGGTGCACATATATTATTGTGGTATGTTTTTAATTCTTCTCAGAAAATACCCAGAAGGTGGATAGCTGGGTTGAGTGGGACCTTCAATCCTAGCTTTGTGAGGAATCTTCACGCTCAGTACGACACGAGTTGTACCAGTCTACTCTCACACCAAATGTGATGAAGGATTTCTTTTCGCCACAGCCCCTTAAGCATTTGTTGTTGGTTGATTTCTTAATGATAGCCGTTCTTTCTTGGGTAGTTGGAATCTCAGTGTTATTTTAATTTGCCTTTCTCAAATGACCAATGGTGTTAAAATTTTTTTATGTATTTATTTGCCATTTGTATTTCTTCATCTGAAATGTGTGTATTCATCTCAGATGGACATTTTTGGGCTGGGTTTTTAAATTAAGGAGACCTGATTATTTCAGTTCTTTATATGTTCTAGATAAAAGTCCTTTGAGGGAGAGTAGGCTAAGTTTTTTTTTTTCCCACTCTATGGGTTTTCTCTTCACTCTGTTAGTGATTTGTTTTGATGTTCATAAACTTTTGAGTGAGATCCCTGTTACTGATTTTTTGAAGTATTTCCCATGCAGTTTGATTTTTGTTCCAGAAGTCTCTGCCTATTCCTATGTTTTCAAAATTTAGGTGTACATTCTCTTTCAGTATATTTAGTGTTTTGATTTTAATATTTGGATCTTTGATTCATTTTGAACTTAGTGTAGTGCATAATGATAGTCATGGGACTAATTTTAGTCTTTGGCATGTAGAGAGCCAGTTTTTCTAGCATCATTTATTAAAGAGCCTATGTTTTTGCCCATGAATATGTTTTGCCCATTTGTCAAAGATAAGGTGATGGAATGTATTTGTAATTGTGTCTACATCTTCTAGTCTGTTGTATTGATCCTCAGGTCTGTTTTTTGCCATACCATGCTGATTTTCTCCCAGTAGCTTTGTGTTATAGTTTCATATCAGGAATTGTGATGCTTCCTGCCTTGCCTTTGTTGCCAGGATTACCTTTGCTATTGTAGATCTCTTTTAGTTCCCAGTGAGTATTAGGAATGTTTTCTGTAGATTCATGAGGTATGCTAATCAGAAATGATACTTGGCTATTTTCACAATGTTGATTACTCCTTTCCATGAGCAAGGGATATCTTTCTATTTTCTGATATCCTCTTTGATCTTTTTTTTTTTTTTTGAGTATTGTAATTTTCAATGTAAAGATTTTTTTATTTCTTTTGTTAGATTGATTGGTAGGTATTTCATTTTTTGGATGCTATTGTGAAGGGTGAGGATTCCTTAATTTCTCTCTCAGTGAGTTTGTTGTTTATGTACAAGAATGCTATTGATATTTGAGTGTTAACTTTGTATCCAGCTGTACTACTGAATTTGGTCATTAATTCTAGGTTGTCTTTTAATGAAGTTATTGGGGTTTTCTGTGGACGGTATGATGTCATCTGCAAACAATTGTAGTTTAACTTCTTCCTTTCTTATCTTTAGTCCTTTTATTTTTCTCTATTTTCTAATTGCTCTGGCTAGTGTTTCCAGAGCTATATTGAACAGGAGTGGTGATAGTGGACATCCTTGTCTTGTTCCTCACTTCTGAGTGAAAACTTTCAGTTTTTATCCATTTATTATGAGATTCGCTATTGGTTTTTCATAGATGGCTTTTACCAGATTGAGGCAAAGTCATTCTATTCCTATTTTATGTATGCATTTTTTCTTGAGTGTTCCACTTTACCAAAAGCTTCTTCTGCTTCCATTGAGAAAATCATGTGATTTTTGTCCTTGGCTTTATTAATATGGTATATTATGTTTATTAATATGCACATGTTGAACCATCCTTGCATTCCATAGATGAATCCCTCTTGGTCAGGGTGTATAATCCCCTTGCTGATTTGCTGCATTCTGTTTGCTAATATTTGACTGAGGATTTTTGCACCTATGTTCATTAGGGAGATTGGCATGTAGTTCTCCTTTTTTGTTGGGCCTTTCTCTGGTTTTGGAATCAACTAATGCCTGGCCAGGGAATGAGATAGGAAGAATTGCTTCCCTTTGAATTTCATTGAAGAATTTGAGAAGTGTTGGCATTAAATCGTCTCTAAATTTATGGTAGAATTTAGCCATGAATCCATGAGACCTGGGGTGTTCTTTGTAAGTTTTAAATTACATTTTCAGTTTCATTAACTGACGTTGGATTATCTAAAATTTTCATGTCTTCTTCTCTCAGCTTTGGTAATGCATATGTTTCTTAGAATCTGTCACTTCTTCTGTATTTTCTGTCCTATGTGAGTGAAGGTTATTGAAGTAGGTACTGATGATCTTCTAAATTTCCACAGGATTTGTAGTGATTTAACCCTTTTCATTCCTTATTGCTTAAATCTGAGTTTTTTCTTTGCTTTTTTTGCTAAGGTTGTCTAGGTGTTTATCAGTTTTATTTATTCTTTCAAAGAACCAGCACTTTGTTGTTTTAAATTTTATTTTAAAAGTAAAAGAACGAAAACATATTAAGAAACAGACAACCATTTACAAAGTAGCATAACAATGGTACAAGCAATACCAAATGATAGACAAGGTGACAGGCAGTTAACAATGGTTGTTGTATTGCATATTGATAACTTCAAAGTGGTTACTCAGAAAAATAAATATAGACATACAAGATTGATCACAGTAATTAATCCTGAACTGTTCCTGTCAATAAAGTGATAGAAGTCAGTAGCACAACTACATTAGCTATCCTGTATATACATGTACATAATTTTACCCTTCTTTTTTCTTTTCCCTCATCCAAGTTGTTCTTTGCTTTTGAGCAGTTTCCTTTGATTTCACTGTGTTTATCATACCTCCTAGTTTTTATTCACTCTTTCATGTTCTTATACTAGTGAGACAATATGTTGCTTATACATGCAGGTCTGATTTATTTCACTTATGAGTATGGTCTCTAGTTGTGACCATTTACCTATAAAAACCTCAAGTTTATCTTTCATGATAGCTAAGTGATATTCCATTATATAAAATTGCCACAACTTTTTTATCCAGTCCTCAGTAGATGGACTTTTGAGTTGCTTCCACAATTTAGCAATTACAGATTGCGCTGCTATGAACATGGGTGCACATATATCGATGTGATATGATGTTTTCAGCTCTTTGGGGAAAATCCCCAGAAGGGGAATAGCTGGGTTGAATGGGACCTCAAGATCTAGTTTGCTGAGGAATCTCCAAACTGATTTCCACAGTGGTTTCACCAGTCTGCATTCCCACCAGCAGTGGACAAGAGTTCCTATCTCTCCAAGTCTTGGCAGCATTTGTTACTGGTTGATTTCTAAATGATAGCCATTCTTACTGGGGTAGGATAGAATCTCAACATTGTTTTAATTTACATTTCTCAAATGACTAATGATATTAAACATTTTCTTATGTATTTATTTGCCATTTGTATTTCTTTATCTGAGAAGTGTGCATTCATCTCAGATGCCCATTTTTGGATTTGGTCTTTGAATTTGGGGAGTTGATGTTTTTTAATTCTTTATATGTTTGAGATAGAAGACCTTTGTGTGACTGACAGCTGGCTAAAATTTTTTCCCAACTTGTGGGCGTTCTTTTTACTTTGCTGTTTATTTCTTTTTTTTTTTGGTTTTTCTCCGGTACCGGTAACTGAACTCACGACCTTGCGCTTGCCAGGCAGGCGCTTTGCCGCTGAGCTAAATCCCCAGCCCTGTTTATTTCTTTAGATGTGCAAAAACTCTTTAGTAAGATGAGGTCCTAGTTGTTGATTCTTTGAAGAATTTCCCATGCTGTTTGGTTTTTGTTCATGAACACTCTGCCTACCCCTATGTCTTCAAGATTTTTACCTACTTTCTCTTCCAGTAGATTTAGTATTTCTGTTTTAATATTGAGATCTGTGATCCATTTTGGCTTTAGTTTGGTGCATGTTGATAGACTCGGGTCTATTTTCAGTCTTCCGCAAGTGGCAAGCCAATTTTTCCAGCATCATTTATTAAAGAGGCTATCTTTCTTCTTGTTTGGCCCCTTTGTCAAAAATTAAGTCGGTGAGTGTGTTTGTGGTTGGGGCTGTTTCTTCCAGTCTGTTCCATTGATCATTAGGTCTGTTTTTTAGCCACTACCCTGTTGATTTTATCACAGTAGCTTTGTAGTATAGTTATAGGTAAGGTAATGTAATTCCACCTAACTTGTCTATTGCCCGGGATTGTTTTTGCTATTCTGGGTCTTTTCTGAGAATGAGCACTTTGATTCATTAATTGTTTGTACTGTTTTCTGGTCTCAATTGCATTAATTTATGCTCTGTTGTTTATAATTTCATCTGTTGTATGGGCTTTGGGCTTGACTTGCTCTCTTTTTCTAAAATCTTTAGGTATAGCATTAGGGTATTTGTTTATGTTTGTTTTGTTTTCCTGATGTGAGGTTTCACTGCTGTAAATTTTTCCCTTAGGACTGCTTTCATTGCATGCCATAGTTCCAGCCAGTTGTTCTTGCACTTTCATTAGATTGTAGATATTGTTTAATATCTTCAGTTTTGTCTGTGATCCATTGGTTGTTCAGCAGAGTGTTATTTACTTTTCATATGGTTATGGATTTCTTTTGCAGTTTTTTGTCATTAATTTCCATTCTTATTGCAATATGGCCAAATAATAATATTTTGGACCAATCTCTTTCTTTGCAGATGAAAGAGATGGTTTTCAGAATAGTTGCAGTTTCTACTTGGCTAGTAAAGTAGCAACACTTTTGAAATGATCTTCCTTTGAATAATTAACTTTTCTTCTCAAAAGATATACACAAAGTCATAGATTAATACACAGTAAATAATACTGCACTTGTGCAAATGAAGGTTATTCAATAATAATATGTGTGTATTTCAGTAAATGTAAATTGATAGTAAAGTTTGCACGTAATTTGTGAGCCCAGAAGGGTAATGCGTAGAACATATTGTAGTGAAAAATTTTATACAGGACATTTGGGGGTTCAGAAAGATAGGGTTTATTATTGCAATTATGTGAGCAACATAATTTTCCTGTAATAACAGAAGAGGAAAATGAATCATAAATTATTTACAGGAATAGTAGTCTCCAAATTATTGAATGTTTAATGACCTGAAATAAATTACTAGAAATGTCACTGTATTGTAGACAGAATAGTATATTAATACATTCTGTGTACTGCAAACTTGAGCAAGATGGATGAGGTCATTTCTCTTGTAGAAGGAAATGTCATTGATTATTCAACAGTGATATTACATTAGGACCCAATTCATTTACTGAAAACTTAGTGTTTACACAAAATATCAAATACACTAAAAAGCAATTAAAAATTCACTTTAAATTCTCTGCATAGAACTGTTGAATGGAGCAGAAGACATCTTGATGTTCTATTACAATGACCAATTTGAGCACTGTTCTATATACAGTTTTGAAAAACAAGACTTGTCAGTAAAGATAGATTATTCTATAGTTATATCCCATTAGAAATGAGATATTTGAGTGTGCTCTGATATTTTTATAATTTCCTACTTTTTCCACATTGGGAGATGATGTCCAGAAAAGTTTAAGGAGGTTTCACATTTTCCATAATATATTATTTCTCTCCAGTATTAATTTTCTTACATACATTAAGTTTTGAGATATGAATGAAGGCTTTCCTATAACTTAATATTTGTCAACGATTTTTTGAAAATAAATATTTTATTTTTGAGACATTTTTCACAATGGATTTCTTCATTAGATACATATGGAAGGTTTAAATGTAAAATGTCTTTTGTGATACAGGATTAGGACTGAAATTTCATCAATTTCTTGACATTGTTGCTTCCCTATGGTTTCTCTCGACTATGAATTCTCTAATGGTGATTAGAGGTATATAATGGTTATAGACTCTGCAGAAGGCTAAAATTGATAGAAATATAAACGAGTATAAATTGAATGATCTGTCTTCTATCTAAATCCTTGGGAAGGCGTGGCTAAGTTATATATACTGGTGCAGCTTTGTCCACTAGAAATGATCTGTGTTTGATAAGGGTGGTACAATTATTGAAGGCTTTTCTGTCATCTGTATTCCTGTTATGTTTCTCTGCAGAATGAATTCTGTTGTGAAAAGATGTGAACAATTATTAAAGGATTTCCCCCATTCTTTACTTTGGCAGGATATCCCTCCAGAAAGAATAGTCCTGTAATAGTTTTTGAGCTTTGCAACTGTCTTTGCTATTGATAAATTTGTCTGCTGTATTAATTGTATGGAATCAAGAAAGGATTTGAGTATTCTCTATGGCCTTGATGTAGACTGTTGACATGTAGAGCTTTGTCCTGTGAGAATTTTCTAGTACTAAGTAAGAACTTGTGAATTATGCAAAAAGGAAGGGACAGAAAGAGGTACAGATAGCACAATTGGTGACAGAGAAAGAAAAGTAACATCTGCGAATATTGAAGATGGCTAGATTGTAATTTTGGAAACAAAAATCAAATGGTACCTTCTTCGGGTGTGGAAAATGAAAGACAGAGAAGAACACACCTGTTAGATTAGAGTGAATGTAGACTCTCTCTGGAGTGTGCTGAGCTGAAGTGGGCTATGGGACTTCTATCAGGAAGCTGGACTTTGAAGACTGCAGGAGAGAGATGGCAGACATCTCAGCAGGATGCATAAGAATCTAAGATGCTGTGAGTGTGGGAGGCAGAAGAGAAATGCTGGGAGACAAAAGAAAAATTCTGTTGAGCCTTCTTGCCCCTCTCCTGTGCCAGACCTAAATAAGCTGCATTGTTTTTTTCTTCGTTGCAATGTTATAAGACTCAGACTCAGGCCCCGTGCACTGACTACATGCTCATAGCTAGAGCAGGCTTATACTGGATGTGGTTTGTATGCCTTTTAGCATGATGCAACATGAAATCATACACATCAAATCTATGTGTTAGGGTGGGGAAAGGTCCAGCTGCTGCTGATGAGGTAGGGCTTGGCTGTGGGCCGGTATTGTGGTTTAGATCAAGATTGTCCCCCAAGTCCCTCATGTGCTGAAACAGTGCTTTTGGAAGGTGACTGACTTGTGAGGCTGTGCTAACTTATATTAGATTTGGGGTCCTGCTTAGGTGTACAGCACTGGGAATGTGAACTGGAAGAGCAAAGCTCCCTCCCCAATTCATCTCTGCTCTGCTTCCTGTCCACTGTGATGTGAGCAGCTTCTCTACTGTTCAGATTCTTCCTTATGTCACTTTTGCCTTGAAGCTCTCCACACATGTACAGAAAACGTGAGACAAAATAAACGCCTCCTTGAATTCACAGGTGTCAGGTAATGTCCTTCAGGGATGCGGGAGGAGACTAAGGGATACCTTGGGGATACAGTGGGAATGGTGCCCATCCCTACACACATCCAGGGGGAATGGAGATCAAGTCAGGACTGCTGTTAGTATTAAGATTATAGTAGTTATGCTGCAGATCAAGACGTTCTCAAGCGTGGGCTCAGTGGCTGTAAGTAGAAACACACTGTGCTGCTCCTTCTGAGACTCTGTCCCCACTGCTTGGCCTTCTCTGTCTTCCCACCAACCAACCACTCCCTATGATCTGCAGCCAGGATGGGCTGAGGAGCAAAAGGGCAACAATTGATGTCCTGAGGTAGGTGACTTGATTTACTTCCTTATGATGGTCCTGGGCAGAAACATCTTGCTGTGGGTGTCCTGGCTGTCTCCAGCTCAGTCAGTGGATGAAAAGCAAAGAAGCCTTGATATTTCTCTTCTTTTAAGTACACAGTTCCTGAAAGCAGCATATATGTGGATGAAGAGGAGTCTCTTGCCCCCAGCATCGCTGCGCTACACTGACTCCTTAACTTCCAGTAGCCTCAGATGGGTGACAGTCTGGATGTCCTGGTTCAGTTTTACTTTGAAGAGATTCTGGTACTCATGCAAGTACTCAGTCATCTTCTGCTTCAGCTGCCAGAATACACCATCACCTTTGTGGACCCCACTTTGTGCAGTTCTGCAGATGTGCTTCTGCTCCAGCTCCGTTCAACTTCTGAGCAGCACAACCTTGTGCTGTTAGGGAGAGTTGGCTCAAGGATGAAATTCACCATCCACACCCACAATTGCAAGTTTACGGATGTTCACTTTGTCATGCAGATTATCTACTAGACATGGCAGACTCTGGATGTGGCACAGAGACTCTTTTATCTCCTGCCAGGCCAGGCATGGGGAGATGCAGCGGTGGTTTGTGTTCTCCCCAGTAGAGAGATAATTAGGACGGTGTGGGCTGGGATGTAGAAAGTTGTGTCTTCCCCTCCCAGCCCTTTGGAGCCCCTCTTGGCTCTAGTGCACTACGCTTGCTCCACTCTTCTGCCTGCTGCATGTTCTTCACAATAGTCCTCTCTTACCGAATGTGGCTGACATTGAGCAACCCCATCAGGTCCGACCTCACCATCATTTCTTCATTGCCCTTCTTGCATGTGGTGACAGTATGCTCACCTGCAGCTCTCCACATTCCCACCACTCAGGGCAGGCAAAGTGGGAGCCAAGGCAGAGCCTGCATTGCAGATCCCCCTAGGGCTCCCCTGTTTCTGCATAGAAATGAGAGCAAATGCTTGCGTGAACTGATGTTGTTTGTCAGGGTGTGCAAGGCTCATAGAAACTCATATGTGTGCATGAGATTCAGCACCTTCCAGCGAGCATCCAGAGTTGGCGCTCTGAACAAGAAGTGTTGACTAGAGGGAGAATCTTTGCATGGATGAGCCGGTAAAGATCATGACAACTTGCAATTCTATCACTACAGCCTCCCTAAATCCTCGAGTTAAAGACCATCATACCCTGTGTAGTTTTATTACTCATGTCCCAAGTGACATTGTCACCTTCTGAACACAGTGATATCTGGGATTCATTTGGATGGCCCTACCAATGACCTAGAGCAAGATGGGACACAAACAAGCTACATACTGCCTGCTGAAGACTGGAAAGGATAAAATCAGGAAAAGGAAAGGTTAGATCAAGGAGGCACAGCTGCTGAGGCATGGGATGGAAAAGAATTCACGAAGTTTTTAAATTTCAGACTGCATAAAAATCACTTGCAGTTTCTCTGAACAATAGATTCCCAACCTCCAGCCACAGCTGTTGAGCCTTAGTAGCTATGGGGATCAAGTTTTCATTATGTATTTTAATAAGATCATTTCAATTTAGCTAGGATTGTAATATGTCTCAGTTACATTCCTTTGGGTACATGGATATCACATATCTTTATCATTTCCAGTTGCTTTATTACTCCTTGTATGCTCCCTCTTGCTGATCTCCAATAAGTCATACCTTCTCCCTTTTACATAGTTATGAGATTTCTTTTGTAAAGTAGATGTAATATTAATTATTTGTGTTTGGCATTTCATTGAATGTTATAGTGTGAATTTCCATGGATTCCCCTGCAAGTGACATAATTTCCTTCTTCTCTGTGGTTCACTATTCTATATATTTATGTATCTATGTAGCTATCTATTGTTCTCAATCACATTATCTATCTCTTCTGGTGAGGTTATCTACTCTGTTTCTGCATATGAGAAACTCTGAGTTGCTCTCCTTTATACATGGGGATATATGTTCCAGTATAGTATGATGCCTCTCCACTGAGATTATACTCAGAAGACACACAACTGGGTTGCATGAAATTTGTTTTTAGATTTTTTTCGGACTCTCTATACTGACTTCATAGTGTATATATCAGTTTGCTGTACTTTCACCAATGTACAGGGGGGATCCACCTCAATCATCTTCTCCTGCCTGTGTTTTTTGTTTTTAATTTGTGTTGTATTTTCATGTGTATATGTTCAATTGATGATAAACACTTACTGATTTTGGAAACACTTTTATGAATCTAAAATGACTGCAGAGTTTAAAAGGAAGTTGTCATGGCTAAGAACAGTGCTTGTGTGCCCACACTGTTGTAATCTGACTCGAATATAGTGCATGTGTTGCAACAAAGTCAGTGCTGGCACATCACTGTTAAATCCAGACTTCATGAGGCTTTCCACTAATATCAGCTATTTTGGAAGTCAGTTCATTGCATTTAAGGATGTTTGATTTTCCCCAAGCATTTTCAGTTTATGTGAAACATGAAGCTGGGGGACATCCTGAGCAAAAGTGGATGAATTCCAAAGCTGAGTAAAGTCAGAATCATCCCCACTTTCTCAGGGAGACAAAAGCATTTTTAAAGCAGAAGTGGATAAATTAGTGAAGGTGTTGATAAAGGTTTTAGAAATTCCACTCCTGCCCCATGGGAATAGAGTGTTACCTTGAAAGAGGGAATGGAATTCAGATAAAAGTACTAGACTTTGGATTGTAGGCACGCAGGCTAGTTCTCAAGTCTGAATGTGAATGGGTAGGGTGGAGAGTCAGGAGAATTGCTAAATATAGTAAGTTGCACACAGCTGCTTTAGGGAACACAATCAAGGTAAATTAGGTGAACGTGGCAGATGACTAGGGTTCAGTTAGACTGTGTACCATATAAGAGCACTGAGCATTGTGGTGCATTCTGGTGACCCCAGCAGTGTAAAGCAGTGAGATAGGAGGACTGTAATTTCCTTAGTGCAAACCTGTTTTAAAGAGAAAAGTACTGGGTGAACTTCAGATTGAAGTCCCTTGGTGCCATCTGCAATACGGCAAATATCAGCTCTCATTTCCTTGAGTCCGGCTCTAATGCTTTGGAAGTATGTCATAGTAACCAACATAAAGCATTGTCATGTTGGGCAGCAGCTGAAGGTCAGAGGGTGAAGTGGGATGTCCTGCTGTGCAAAGGCCAGTATACTGCAGTGAATCAGGGAGAGGGAGGTGAGATGGAGGCTTTTGCAGCCTTTAGACTTGTCACTTATCACACTGAGTATAAAGATCACTATCTTTGATTTGCAGGTACAAAGTTTGTGCAGTTGACAGTGGTAACAAGATAAAGCAATGTATTTCTAAAGTGAGTCATGTAGGCATACACTTGAAAGGCTTCTGAAGCAGATACTCCTGACTTTCTTACTGAGGTCTTGGTTCTGGGACTATCATTGACTTTTCCTCCACACATTCAACTTCTTGGTGTTTACAGAAGTTTGTAATAATCAACAAATCTAAACTGGCACTTTTTAAGATGCCAGTTATGTTAAAATTCAATCTTTTTAATATTTGTGATTTTTCTTTCTATGTTTTCTCCCATCTTGGAGATCCTACATCACTAATTTGTATTTTTAACATGCACCTCACTGAAATATTTGTGCTCTTCCTTGATAAACTCCTTTAAAGTAATTCAGTGACAGTTGCCTTGGAAACCAAGGCTAGTGACCTTCTGTCCCAGGCAACCGAAGCGTATGGAAAGGCTCCTAGATCATTCCTCTTTTGTGGCATCATTCAAGGCCTTACAGGTGCTGCAGTTAGATTTTAGGTTCTAATGCTTGAGATTTTAATAGATTTCTGGATGCAGTTTACAGATTCAGGATAGAAACTGGCAGTTATCTAGAATATTTCTATGCCAGGTGTCAAGGATTTACAAGTAGCACCATACTCAAGAAGGCAGCTTCTGGGTGAGTGATGAGTTAGCCATAGTTATAACATGGCTAAAGTGAAAGATAATTTAGCTACACTGCATGCTATAGGTATACTACTGCCAGACCTGAACACAGAATAAAGATTAAAGTCTTTCCTGAGAAGCAACACCTGTTGTAAACCAGGACTCATGTGGGAGGAGGATTACAATTTTGAATCCACATTAGGCAGTGTAGCTTAGTGAGAACCATCTCAAGATTTAAACAGGAAAGAAAAGAAGAGAGACCAGGAAGGCAGATTACTGCAAAAGCCCTGGATTCATTCCCCACTAAAGTAGGGAATGCAGGATTTATTTCTTTTGGATTTCAATGATACCTGCCCTATATAGTGAAACCTGAGGTAACTGCACTTAACATACTAGCAGCAGGTTGATCGCTGTGCCTCATAATATAACAGAGAACTTCCCCACTTTGAATGCTGTTAAGTGAGTAATGTGGTCCAGTCTCCCATTTTCCAAAATGGCTGAATGACCTTCTAGCCTTAAGGCCAAGAGGGAAGAAGAATTTTCATTGATTCCACTTATTCTTCCAAGTTGTTCTTCAAGTTACGGATTTGTATCCAATATCCCTCATTCCATGGTTTTTTAAATTAATTTTTAATTGTTCATGAACCTTCTGCTTAGGACGGATAAGCTGTGGGACTAACGTTCATTCTACATGTTATTCGTTATAAGTCAAATCAGGTTGTTTATCCTCATAAACAATGTAACAGGAACAAAGTCATTTAGATTTAGCTGTAGATATTGAAAGATTCCAAGTAAATGAACATATAGGAGTGCTCTCTAGATTAAGAATGTCTTAATCTTACAGGCTAGTCCTGTATTCAAGAAAGCTTGCAAATATTTGGTCTATTTCTAATGAACTGTATGCTTGAAAACAGTGTATTAATGTCAGATTGTGTGATTTGCTTTAGATGACCCTCTGCGTACCAAGTCCAACTTTAGTTTCCGTACGTTCAGTTCTTTACTGTTACTCTCTGCAGACTTCTAACACTCGCTGTGGTAATTCTCTATTATTCCTATCATTGATTTTGCTTTGGTGTGTATTACCTAAGTTTATCTTGTCATGTGCTTTGCTTTCTTAGAAAACTGTGTACATTATGGTCAGGTGAAAAAGAGGCTAAGCAAAAAATGTTAATTATTTATTATTACATTAACCGGAGGCCTGGATCAAGCCAGCTTTAGTGGGTCAGTTTGAGACTCCTTTAAAAACACATTAATAATGACATAAAGCATTTAAATTCTGGAGCGATGTAATGTCAGGTGAACAGAGAAGTGTTAACAAACACACTAGCTTTATTTTAATAAAGAGTTTATTAAGCTATAAAGATATTAACATGGGCCTTAAAAGCATCTTACATTGTAGCATTTTTTTATAAAGTAAAGCTGCAATTGATGTGCAAACCTTCAGCTTGAATCTTCACAAACAATTTTCATTTGAGGTGATAGATGGTAATATTGCCATTGCTTCTCATTTGTGTCTCTTTTTAAAGTGGTGGAACTAGCAGGGTTCCGTGAGGAACTGCTGCACTATGGGAAAGTATTTCTAGCACAGTTGGAGGCAGGATTCCAGGATTCCATTTGAGAAGTAAGAGAAATAGGTTTCACTGAGGCAGGAACATTAATCCTTCTGAATTTTTTGAATAAGGGTAACATTGTTCTAAATCTTCTAAAATTACTTAATCTCTGTCCTTTAAAACCTTTAATAACATACCTAAGATTTATGTAAATTTTCTCTTCAACAAAAGGACTTGACATGGGGCAACCTATAGCCAGGGTAACATGTAGGATAGATTTTAAAAAACTTTCATGTCACTTGCTGCTATTACATGTGAATTAACATGGCTCATAGTAATTTCCTTCACTAATTCTCAAGAGAATAAATTTAGCTGCTCAAAGTAGTGCACAGACGTCCAAGAACTTTTTGATAACAAGAGTGAAATTCCTTGTAAGACAAAACATCCCCAAAATCTTAGTGTCCCTTGAAGCTTTGATTCGAGCAGAAATACAGAAACTCCAACTTTATCATATATTGTCTGAGAGTTTTAACTTACTAAATGTAAAATATGAAGCTTTTACTTTTAATTTTTGATTCAGTTCTTCTTTCTATTCCCTTTGAGAGAGAGTGGGAAAAAATAAGACAAACAATATTCCAAACTTGCCAAACAGAAATGTTTAGATGATATTTTGTAAATCTGCAGTGTTCTTTTTGCTGCAGTACCCTGGAAGGCACGGGCACAGTAGTCTAATGTTTTAAAGTCCTTGGAAAGTTTTGGGACACCTTGTTTTTACTATCTCCAGGGACCACTAAACTGGCATGTTAATTCACATTATGAAATAAAAACACGTGTTTTTACCAAGAGGAAAATCATCAGCAATTCAGAAGCTCCATTAATCATTCACAAGATGCATCATGAACCCATTGGAGTTGGCAGTCAGTAACTGATGCTTTCTATTTATGATCCCAAACATGGCATGATGCTGCTGAGTAGTGCTTTCAAAGAACATGAGTGTCAGGTGTTATCCAGCAGCTTTTGGGTGTCAACTGATTAACAGTAATGAGAAGCAACTCAAT
>NW_004955556.1:91246-106455 GCF_000276665.1 Chinchilla lanigera | reverse complement strand
TGTGTGGTTTTTCTCCGGTACCGGGAACCGAACTCACGACCTTGCGCTTGCCAGGCAGGCGCTTTTGCCACTGAGCTAAATCCCCAGCCCCGCTGCTGCTGATTAATCAGCTCTTTCTGCAGAGGTTCAAGAGTAAGCATTTATGAGAAGGGTGCAAGTTCTCTCTGAATGTTTACAAAAGCGTTATTCATTCTGTGATCTTTTTCTTCATTCATAAAGTTTATCTTCTTAAGATTAGTGTAACTGGTTTTGCTTTGTTTTTGGACTTCAAGTTTTTTTGGGTGGCTATGTGAAATACATTCCTGGACTTCTGCCCTCTTCACTTATTCTTGGCCATTGTCTTTGGTGTCCGCATGCAGCTGCTCAATCCACAACACCTTTAATCGTGTTTAACAGTGTTGGGAAGTGTTTGTAGCTGAGAAAATGCCAGAAATGGTGTAAAGGCAACCAAAACCAATTCTACTGGAGAACTAATGTTGCAGAATCCCTTCGCATATATGGAATACCATAGGCTATGTCTTAGACTTATTACTCTAAAGTTGTACCTAAATAATGTACTGTAGCTTGTAGATGGATCCAGTTCAATTTTAGATGAATATATGCTCTCCTTCATCCTACTTATCCAACAGAATTATCGGCAGAGACTTCTGTGCGTATGTTCCTAGCCCATTTCACAAACAGTTTCAAGTAGCAAGTACTGCCCTGGCATCACGGATACACTGTCAGATACACATCCAATGTGACAGGTACTTTAAAACAGCAAACACTCTTTTTTTTTTTAAACACCTGATGATAGGATATTCACAGTGCTTGTTATATTACATAATGCCATCTTCAAAATGGTTGCACATATAACCAGATATAGGCATGCAAGATTGTTCAAACAATTACACATTAATGGTCCCTTTCAATAAACCAACAGATATTAGCATTCAGTTATCCCAGCTGTCCTGTTTATACATACATATATATATTTTTCCTCTTCTTTCTTTATCCTCTCCCCTCCTTCCTCCCAACTGCTCCTTCCTATTTGAGCAGTTTCTTTTCCATTTCACTATTGTACTTTTCAGATTTTATATCTATTGTACTTTTCAGATTTTATTTACTCTCTCAAGTTCTTATAGCAGAAAGGAAATAAGAGGTTTACACATGTGAATCTGATTTATTTCACTCGTGAGTATGGTCTCTAGTTACATCCATTTACCTATAAAAGCTTCTAGTTTATCTTTCTTTATAAATGAGTAATATTCCATTGTATAAAACTACCACATCTTTTTTATTCATTCTTCAGTTGATGGATATTTGGTTTGTTTCCAAATTTAGCTATTACAAATTGCGCTGCTATAAACATGGGTGCACTTATATCGCTGTGATATGATGTTTTCAGTTATTCTGGAATATCCAGGAGGGGAATACCTAGGTTGAATGGGACCCCTAATCCTAGTTTCCTGAGGACTCTTCAGATTGATTTCCACAGTGGTTGCACCAGTCTACACTCCCACCAACAGTGGAGAAGAGTTCCTTTTTCCCCACAGCCCTTCCAACATTTGTTGTGGGTTGATCTTCAAAGATGGGTATCAGCAGTCTTTAGGCAATCCATCATTTGTTTGATTGTGGCTGCATTCAGTAAGTGAATGCAGTTTCCTAGCTGTGCTATTTGGAGGTAATTCATGATGGAAGATCTAAGACAGCTTGGAATTCCAAAGTCCCAATCTACAAACACTTCCCAGAGATGTACATGTTAAGACTCCTGGCTAATCAGCAGTAATGATGATCCCACTCAAGGTGGGGACATGTAGAATTCACTGGCTCACATGACAAATGTCATAAATAGAAATTTTCAAATTTCAGACTCACACTGTGTGAAAGTTCACTGTATACTGAGCCAGTTTTTAAACTGTGGGGTTTTTTTGTTGTTGTTGTTTTTCCCTATTCTCTTCAAAAGAATAAAAGAAAAAAGAAAAATTACCAATTTGATTACCAAATGATCAAATGAGCAACATTCATTTGAGTGGTTTGAGTGTGCATATTTTAATAATAGCTCCTGGGCTCAGGAATGTAGCTTAGTTGTAAAGAACTTATCCAGCAAGCACAAAGCGTATTTTCTGGTTTTCATCCCCAGAAGGATAAAAGAAGAAAAATGTCCCAGTATACAATTTATGATTTATTTTATTACAGAAAATTGATCATCTCTTTCATATATTTCATAAGAGTCATATATTGACTCTTTCATTATACATATTAGTGCAATTTTATTCTATACTTTATATAGTCAATCCCCTATTGGGTGAAGATTTAGGTATTTATAAAATTCTAGTTTTTTTTTTTTTTTTGAAACAAGTTCTCACTATGCAGTTCAGCCTGGCCTTGAGCTCACTTTGTAGCCCAGGCTGGTCTCCAACTTGCAGTGATCCTCCTGCCTCAGCCTCCTAAGTGGCAGGATTACAGGCATGTGCCACAGCACCCAGCTAGAAAATACTACTCTCTCATGAGAAATACATTCATGAACATAGTATTTTTAAATAAATCATCCTTTCTGATTAAGAAGGATTGTAAAAGTACAGTGAGTAGACAGAAATAGAATGATTTCTTGGCTGAACATATAGGCCTATATTGCAGTTGAAAGGAAATAAGGGCACTTTAGGGTAAAATTCTAACAGTGAAACAGTTTTAATTCCTATTTCAGTTATGGGTTTTAAAATCCTGGTAAAATGCATGCGCAACATTACTGTGCCTGTCTTTTTCAAACATCTGACTACAGTTTGACATCTGTCCTATACTTAGTAATGGAATTTTCACATCGGTGAGTTTCATATCAGTTGTATGTACATGACGTGCTTTTTCCACTGAGTTTGAACCATGTGATTTGCATAGTGTTCAAGAGGTGTGAATTTCACTTGTGGCCCTCCAAACTTTTCTAGATACCTACTAAATTATGCTAGTGGTCAACACCACCTATTGTTATGTACAACAGACATATATGGTTTACAACAGTAATCTCACATGCATTGCGTTATTACTGCACTCTCCAATAACTATTTCCCACAGCCAATTCAGACGCTGATGAAATCGTACTACTCTACCTTCATTATCACTAATGGGAAACTAACAGCCATAAAGCAAATCATGAGGGGTCACAAACATACACATACACAAACTTAAACAGACATCAAGAAAATAAAAAATATGTTTTCCATGCAACTTATGTAAATTAAAGAATTTTAGAAACCTGTACACATATTTCAAACTATGATGACAGATTATGATTAAAGCTCTTTTGGAAGAGCCACAAATACTTTATTACAAATAAAAAAATTATAATTAGCATAATGAGCTGTTATAGAAGAAATACAGTTTGAAAACAAGTCAAGACTTCATGTAAACATCTGTGAGAAAAATAAATCTGTAAAGCATCACTGGTATCTAATATGCTTTCTGTGTAAAACACCATGAGTGGAATCATCCATCTCAATTACAGAACTTCTAAAAACATAAAGAAACATATGTGACTTACAATAAAAGAGATGCATTACTACATGATTAAAATTTTGCAGCTGCAGACTGTCACAACATACTTTTTCTCATCAAAGTAATAAATAGAGAAGGCAATGATCAAGAACCTCTCTAATAAGATGAATTAGGTATAGGTGCTGATTTCAATATCTCTTTTACATAAAAGATGTCCACACTTTCAGGGCCAGCTTTTGTGCAATAGTTTATTTGAAGGCTAGTAAATGTACAACTTGGTGTAATATCTTTGCACTCTAAATTATATGTGTTTTGGGATCCACAACACAACCTTTGTAGATTCATAACTACTGTGCAAACTGATTTTGTCAGCATCCACACTTGCTACCTCCAGGAGGTATTCGGCCTCATCAGAAGTTACACTGCATGAAGTGGAGCTCCTTCACACTGTGGTTCAGTACTTTATCCCGCCTGACTTCTCTGTTGTAGCCTCTAATGATCCACACTCTGGATCAGCCTCGTCATCAGTTCACAATGTTGCCCTCATTGTTAAATCCTCAATCTCTGATTTAGTGATTGTCACTGGATGTGACATTCCTCTACTGTATGAGATGTCTTTTCATTTATGTTCCTTAGGAGCACTCTCCTCAGTTTCATAGACTATTAAACAACATTTCCAGGTTACGAGTTACTGCATCTTTTTTATTACACATGGCTGCTTTAAATACTTTACTACTCTGGTGAGGCGTGAAGTGAAAATCAAGGTGGCATCTAAGGAAGCACATAGGAGCCATTCCATAAAGTCTATTTCTATAGGTGATATATCTGAAATTTAGTTATTGTGATCATTCTCTTTAAAAGACAGTTTCCCCTGCCTATAATGCTCCCTTGGTTTCCTTTGACAACTAAAATTAATAGTATTCTTTGTCAAAGTCCACTAGGCATACAAAAGCCTGGACCCACCAAGTTCCTCCTGGCTCTTTCACTCTCCTGCACCTGCCTTTATGTCTCTCTTTCATTTGCTCAACGAAGTTTGTTCCCATTGAAAGAAATAGCAAGGTCTGGGGATTTAGCTCAGCGGCACAGTGCCTGCCTGGCAAGCGCAAAGCATGAGTTCAATTCCCAGTACCGGGGGGAAAAAAAAAAAAAGAAATAGCAAAAGAGAGAACTATCCCGCTTCCTGGAAGCACGTTCCCACTCATATTGCTCTCAGGTTTGGGGTTACTCAGAGTTCACTTAAGGAAAATAGGGATCTTCCATTGCCCAAGGAAAACTGGCTCCCATGCCAATCATTACGCAAATTCACTTTCTCCTCTCACCTCACTATGTGAATTTCTTATATGGCAATGGTGTCTACCCCACTCACTCTAGTATATAAGGACCAGGGATAGGATTGGGGCTATCTCTATAGCCCTCTCTGCACTGTATCTTGAATGTTCACTGGCTCTTTAATAAACGTTTCACTGTTCTCAAAACTAGCTAATCTTCTCCAGGTTTTCCCATTTCTTCTAAGATACCTTATAATAATCAAGATCAACAAAGCTAAAACAACAGACTCTGCTCAAAAATTCATGTTCAGTATCTCAGGCTTACACTACTCATCATTCTCCTACCTTTCCAGCCCTCTTGCCAGCTTTTCCCAGTGTTCCATTGCCCACAGCCCTCTCCCCTTCCACTTGGATCCCAGAACAAGGCAATTATCTTCCCTATAAGTTTAGGCCATTTGTTACTTTGCTTTTATTTCTTATCAATTAAATGAAGATACACACGTGGCACAGTGAGGTGACTCTTGTCTCTGAGTTGTAAAAATTAAATTGCACTAAATAAAATGGGAGTGAGTTCTAAGACACAGGTCCAGATTATAGATGAAATATCAGATGCACTCTGAGAAGGCTTCTGTGTCAAGGACTGAATTTGGCAGATGTATCACTTCCATATCAGTGTGAAGTAGGAGCTACCCAGAAACTGACTCATTCATTTACTCTCTGTGTTTCTTAATGTACAGTAGAGAGAATGTACACAGCTTTCCTTTGCATTCAGAAGGGCCAAATGAGACGCCCAACCCATGAGAACATGGAAAACATAAAGAATTATACAAATGTCTTATTTATGCTTTTCCTTTTTTATTAGTGCATGTTTGCAGTACACTAGCCATCTAATTTTCTTTGTAAAATCAGAGTGTTAGGGATTACCATGACCCTTAGTGTAAGTTTTCACAAGTACTTGCATGATGTGCATTTAAGGATATAATGCATATATGTATTCATTCTTTACTGTTTTCTAACATTCTAAAAAAACCCAAAGCCTTCTCAGTCAGGCTTCATTTGTCTAACAAAGAAACCCAGAGGCCAACTAAACTTAAAATCAAGAAGAATGAACTGCAAAACGTTTCCTGTGTAGTAATGAAATAAATTCTGCCAGGTAGGACTCATACATCTTTTGATACAATGTTTTCCACTTAGCAGTGTTACCGTTAAGCAGAGCTCTCTGGGGAGAGTAGTTGAGAGGATTCTGAGTTGAAGCCCAGCCTGGAAAGCTCTGTGATATATAGAGAATCCCTGTCTGAAAATAAATTCTTTAAAAAGGCAACACATAGAGCTAGGTGGGAAGGCCTTGATTTCAGTCGCTAGCACTTCAGAAGGAAAAAAGTACAGTCTTCATTCAGGAACCAACTTGTAACTCACAATTGTTTTTACCTACTTTGATCTCTATGACAATTCTAGGAATAAAAATCGAAGACTTTATTTCTTCCCTCTGTCAGGTTCCGATCACTTTAACATTCTTAGCAGTTGTGCAGTATCCTCCTGGCAGGTGGGCAAGGAAAGGAGGCCAAGGGATGGCAACAGATTCCCCAGATTCCCATCTGGTACATGACATCATAAGTCTTTACTTTCCTAATTAGACCCTAAATAACTGTTTTCTCTTGAAACTTTGGACCAGCATCCCATGATCTCATGCTCAACCTCACCTGTTCTTTAGAACAAGCAAAAATTGTGGATGTATATTTTTTTGAACTGGGAAACGTGATGTAACCAGAACTCTGTGGGCAAACACTCAGTAAACAAAACCCTTTTCTGAACCTTTTGTATCTTGTGCAGCTCAAAGCCCCTCCCCGAATTTTCTGTCTGAAGTCAAATTTGAGTCAGAAGGAATAAAAAACCTTTTATACACATAATGTCAAAAATAACATACGTATAAACCCTTATTTCAAACACTACTGGAATTTACATAAGAAATCTTGAAGTGTTTGCTTCTGAACTGCTAGAGTATCCCTACTTTGACTGGTGTGAGCACAGGAAGAATCAGCTCTTACCTGTCTCTTTCACTTAGATACCAGTCTAGGTAAGGGTAGGTAAAGCAGATGAATGAGCTTATGGTGATATATTTGAATTTTGAGGAAAGGAAGTAGATGTACCAAAATGTTTTAATGAATTTCCATAGCACAAGGTACAGTGCTTTTAACATGAAGCATCCAGAATAGGATTGGGGAATAAGAGGGGCCTGAACTTGGTGTTAGGGTAGAGAGGGAAAGGCACTGGCCTCATGAGACAGGGAAGGAATAAGTGTGGGAAAGCAGGGCACAGTCAGCGTGAAATTGATGCCACAAGTGGCTAGACTGAAGAAAGCCAATTCCTGGGGGTAAGGCACCCAAATCCATCCAGAGCCCTGGGGTTTAAAGGGTGAGAACATCACGTGGTAGTGTCCCCATCTCTGTCACCTCCCTATCTTTCGGCATCTCAGTCATTAATATGGTGCAGGTGCTGGCTATCCCTTGTACCCATGAAAGACTCCTTGGTCTTCTGAGGAGCAGGTATTGTGCTACCACCACATAGATCTCATGTTCTTCTTCTCACTCAACTTACCCTTGCCCTTGCCTTTCCTCTTGCCTCCCTTGTGGCTGGCATTGGAGGCCACACAACAGCTGAATATGCTCCCCATGGCCAGAGTTCTGGTCAGACCTCTTCTTCCTTCAGCCCCTTTCTCCCAACTGAAATCACTAGGCCAGCACCTGCCCAATGGAATGCATCCTATGGTAACCTGGTTACCAGGAGCCAATCAGGAGCAGAGTTCCATCCGCATGCCAGGCCAACTGTCACCCACGCATTTAATTCAAAATATCCTGGCCTACCAGGGGCTGCCCAACCCCTACGCACAATTCTAGGATACCTGCTTCCATTCTTTAGGTGCTGTTTGCAGCCTTCCTGGTTTTTGCAGCTTTACAGGTGCTCTGTGCCAACACATTCAGTAGAAAGTATCAGCAAGGGTCTTTTTCCATGAGCAACTCAGTTTCCTGAGTCATACAGCTTTCGTTTTCTCACACAAGGTTGTTGTATCCAAATTGTTGATTGTTTCTGTGCCAAAGTGTTCTTGTTTTCTCTGTCAAGGAAGTATTCATTTTCTCCTTCAAGTAGGAGCTCTGCTCACACTCTCAATAAATATTTCTGGTTGTGTGTCTTGAATGAGATTCAGGACACTGAAAATCCTCACTTAAAAGAGGGAAGGAACTGTCTTCCCATCTCTATCCAACTCTTTTTTTCTCCCCTTAGACTGTCCCTTCCACAGCAGCAGTTTCGTTTCTGCTACAAAATTGAAGCATCATAAAATGAGGCTCCACGGTCCTCATATGATAAGCATGATACAGAACAGTTATTATTTTACAAGTATCGTGTGCCTAACGATGTTCTATCAGAGGTACTCAGGCAAACCTGAAATGCTACATTTTAATCCAAGTTCTTCCTAGTAAGCGGCCTTGGGAGAAATCCATGCATGAAATTGTAAATGTTTCATCCCCTATTAAAGACCTCTAAGAAATCAATGAAAAAAAAAGACAAACAGTCCTAAGAAAGGCAAGTGGAAATTACAAGAAATGAGTTACAAGAAATCAATAGTGAGTTACAAGAAATCAATACAAATCCTCTCAGAGACCTGAGGAGATACCCGTGCCCCAAGAACAAGAGAAAGTAAAGTAAACCACGGTGACATGTGAGGGTATTCATGGGGTGGATGCATTTCAGGAGTCAGAGACAGAGGGTCCAGATAAAGGGAAGCAGATCCTGAAGTACATTTCGGGTAAGGACGGAAACAGTCCAGCTGCAAGTCACAGTGACATGAAACTGCAGAAGTATGCCTACGTTCCCACTTAGACATGCAATTCTGTTCCTAGCCTACAGTTATACCTAATGTGGAAAGTGATGAACATCCACATACTCCTCAAGTTCCAAGAGTGTTAGCTCCTGATAATTACATCTTATGTTGCAAATATCTTTAGGCAAAGATTCACTGAATACACCTGAACTACTGAACAGCCTAGCTCATGGAGACAGATACCCGCAGAGCGTCAGTTCTTTCCCCTTGGACTGGAGCTGCCTGAGGCGCACAGTGAGTGCCATAGCTGAGCTTAATGAGGGGATCATCCCGCGTGTCCCAAGCTGGTGAAGGCATGGAAATTCCAAAGAAGTGTAAGTTGTACCACCAAAATTTCCACTTATAAGGACACTGACGACCAAGCAAAAAATCAGAATTTTACCAAAAGGGTCATTTGAAATGAATTGTGCTGCATGTATAAATGATCAGAAGAAATAATAATGTCTTGTATGAACTGAGCCTCAACACTGAAAAAAAGGCAAAGGTCTTCTAACCCAGAGTCCCATGAGGACCTTCCAAAACTCATAAGGGCAAACCCTGCCCCAGTCAGTCTGACTCAGTTGCTGCAGGGGCAGCCCCGGCCCTGGTGTCACTTAGAATTCCTTGTGTCCCTCCATCTGCAGCCCACTGTCGGACACTTGGACAGCATTCTCACTCTCAAGGAAAAGGAAGCAAAAGGAACAATACACATTCCTATTTCATTGTGGCTTCAGAAAGGAGCCCTGGAAGAATTTGGGGGAAAAGTGTAATTGTGGGATGGGGTGGAAAGGAAGAAAGGAAAAGAGGAGATATTTGGGTTACTTTTGGAGCCTTGGGTCAATACCCTTTTATGATTATATAAATAACTGAAGTACATAAAATCTGTAATAGGCCCATGGACAAACTGTCAATAAATAGTTCTTGAGCAAAAAAGAGAAAACAAGTAGAGGGGATCACTTTAAGAATAACCACACTCTTTTGGGACACATTACCAGAGTCGGGTGTGAATGAAGAAACTTTCACCCAGGGAACAAAGATGTTCATTTCCAGATACTCACTACAGTCCAGTTTCCAACACAGAAATGCAAAGCAGCCCAAGCAGCTCCCAACAAGGGCCTGGCTAAATCAGTTTGATGTCATTGACATTATAAAATAATTTGTATCCATAAAAAGGAATAACATAATATTTTTTATCTACAAGGAATGTTCAGAGGAAAATGCAATTTGCATGATTTTCTGTAGATCACTCTCATGTTTCCAGATAAGCTACAGTACAGTACCTGTGTTTAGACCATAGTTCTTCAAACCTGAGCTTTGAAGATTCCTTTTTGCATTGCTTTCTTAGTGTGGATCATCCTTTGTGGTGGGGACTGCATTGTGAATTGTAGGATACAGAGTAACATCTCTCTCCTAGGACAAGACTCCAGTCCCAACCACTGCCCTGACTGTAACAACAAAAAGTGCCCCTGGAAAGAATTAAATGACTAGGGGCTCGATGGCCTATGGCTGAAACTGAAGGTCCTGGAGGAGTCTTCTCTAATTTGCACACACTCCAACCTAGGGACTGTACTTCTCAGCCATGTTTCTATGGTATTTTGAATGGTACCACAGAGATTACCATCCTTGAATAAATGCAACATAACACTTATAAATATACACAGAACTGACTATGGGACATAGCTAACTCACAAAGTGCATCAAAAACCTTAACACTGGATTCATTTGTGGAAAACTCATCTTGTATTTTCTGTACCGTGTAAAGAAAAAATAGTTAACAAGCACCATTTTGCACGTCTGCATTGTTTTTTCATTGGTTTTGTTAAAGATCCAGAACAAAACACATGAGAGTAGATCTGGGCTGGAAGAACAACACTCTGCCCCGTGTGAGAGAGAAGCCGAGGGGCACCACCCTGCTACATGAGGGAACAGGCCAGATGCAGGAGAAGGGGCCAGCTCCCAGAATAGAGAACAGAGCAGCATGAAAGTGTTGACTGCCCATATTACAAGGAGCAGGAAGCAGGGCCTCCCCCCGCCCCTGTGTGAGAAATAAGTGGTGTCCCAGCCCCACATGAGAGAGCAGACCCACTGTGGAGAAGTGGCTCCCCACCCACAGATACAAGAGTAGACCTGCTACAGAGGGGTGGTGCCTTGGCCCCACAAGAGAGCAGACAGAGGAGGGAAACCCTCATGCACAGGATAAGGCTGCAGAGTTAAAGACTAACTCACTGACCAGATCCCGGATGGAGAGAACACCTGGAGACAAAGGGGAGTAAATAGATCCCATAATTCACAAAATTAAGTTCAGTAGCCCACTTGAACCCCACCTTGCACCCTACATCCGACAGAGAATGAGAGCTGATTCCATTCTTTCTACCAAGGGGAGCAAGAACACGCCTTGTCTTGCACAGTTCACACAGCCAGGGGGAATCAACAGAAAGGCCTCTACTGCACAAGAGGACTTCAAAGACCCATAAGCCTGGAAAGCTAGGGTGAGAAAATCATGCAAGGCTGGATCTCAAGTCTGCAGTTCATAGAAGGAAAACACTCATTCAATACACAGGAATGTTTTTCTTTGAGCCAATCGGTTTTTCATTTTTCCTATTTTGATTACTTTTATCTTTCCTTTGGATGGTTTTGGAGGGTTGGAGCTTTCTCCCACTTCTTTTTTTATCTTTTTCTTTGTTTTATTTTTCCTTTTATTTTCATTCAACTTTTTTTCTGTTCTTTCTTTCACCCTCCGTTTTTGTTGTTTATCTGTCTTCTTCAGTTTCTCATTTGTTCTTTGCAGGGACTATTCTTTGTCACTATTGATTTCCTTCAACTCCTTAGTAGGACTCATTCCCTTACCTTTTTCACCACATGTCCTCTTATGATTGATACAGTGTGTCAACTTGAGAAGTCTAGAAGCTTAGCTAAGGAAGTCAGCAGCTTTAAATCCTGTGGTGAAAAGAACATGCCCTTAGGCTCTAGGATGTTGTTTATTGTGTCAACTTGAAAAGTTTAAAAGGTTAATTATGCGACACCCCAGGGAGCCCAGGTCCTTATTTTGTATTTATCCTGAGCCTGTGCAAGAGGAGGGCCTTTCGGTGGTGTGGATGTAGAGGACCAGCCTTCTCAGGGCCAAGAGGCTACATGCAATAAAAGGGAAATGAGAAAGGACCAATTGCTGGTTCTTAGGAGGAGCTCCAGTTTTTGCCTTTAGCTTGGGTGCTGTCTTCTGGCTTCTAGTGCAGACTGTTTGGCTTTTGCCTGGGACTTCATCCTTCTGGTGTAGACTCTTCAGCCTTCATCATAGATTCATGAGCATTCCATAACAGTCCCATCAACCTCCTAATATGGACTTGCATGGACACTGCACTAAGCTGCTTAGACTAAATGCTTCAGTCTCCAGCATGCAGACACTCTCGGCACACTTCCTTATCCGACTATGGCAAAACTTGTAAACCATCATATGCCAAACTTGTAATTTCTTGTGCATTTGTATATCTTGTGTTATATCTGTTTCTCTAGTAAATACTGACTGATACATGTCCTATCAATTAATGTTTAAAATTTTGTTGTTTTCATTCTTTGGCTCCTCACCCTATCCACTTTTACTAGTATAACTACTAAGCTTTATAAATCTCTATATAAACAGTTACATTTATGGTGGTTGAATACTGTGCTATAATTACTAGAATTAAGTTTCATTTATTACATACTTACTGTAGGTCCACAGCAGGTCTATATTTGGTTTGTCTAAAATGTGCCTATTATAATAACACATCTCTGTCTTCTAACACAGGGTGGTAGTTTATTTGTCTACAACATTTGTGTGTATCCAGTTTTTTTTTAATACTATAATTGAGGATCATTTTATTTGTATAGCCAAAGTACCATTGCTATTGCTTTTAATTGGTTTCTTGAGATGCCAATGACTACACTGCCTAATGGTCATTAGCATTTCTGTGGCCCATTATGGGAGAACTGGGGACAGTGCAAAACCTCCCTCTGAAAAAGATGGTGATGGAGGATCTTGTGAGGGAGGTAAAACATAGTACATCTGCGATGCCCAGAGGACACCACTGCAAGATAGACACTAATTAAAGAGGTTTCCATACTAGAAGCAAAATGTTCCACTACATTAAGTCCACAATCCTTATTACAAGATGAAGAAAATTAGAAATATGAGAAAGTGAGCCAATAAAATGCCTGTCCAAAGCTCAACTTCCCAAAGATGATCCCTAGTATATTGAAAGAGTGGCAACCCACAGCCTCACACCTGACCATTCAAAATGATATCATCGTGAATAACAAAACAGTTCAATAAAGCAATTGGCAATCTTACAGACTCTAAAAGTATTAACTATTTTGCCAAGTCAACAAAATTATCAATAATCTAAAGGCATTAAGAGCCATGGGTTATTATTGTGCAATTAGACTGAGATGACTCAAAAGTGAGGTTCAGTCTTTGTAAGGCAGTACCTGTTTTCATCTTCATTTGTGGAGTGCACTCCTTTGGCACCCAAACCAAAGCCTGGGGACTTACCAGGTATGTGCTTAACCCCAGCCATTTAGTCTGTTGAAATGTGTGCTCAGCCTGCAGGGTCCCAGGGCCTGCAGAGCCTGCATGGCTCCCAGGATCTGCAGGGCTCCCAGCACCTCTCAACCAACAACAGCTTCTTGTATTGGAATCAGCAAATACTTCTGGGAGAAAAGTAATCCAAAATGCATGCTCTTTGGGATAGAATTTCATCTTTGCCCTCCTTCAACTTCCTGATTTATCACTTGCTTGTTCATAATCTACAACTGTCAAACATATTTGTGTTTTCATTTATTTTTTAATATGTATACATATACATTCCTAAATATCTTCTAAGTATTCCACTTCTCAGCTGGAAGATTGGTTTAAATTAATTTTTCCATGGTCAAAAATGTGATTCTCCTCTTGTAGTTACTTTACCTGTGAACAGTATTTATTTCCTAAATGTTTTCACTTTGTGATTTTTTTTTTTGCATTTGTTTCAGGTAACCTCATCATTTGTCATGTATGATGTGGGATACATTGAATCAAGCTAATTTCAGATGATCTTGTATAGGAACATGGTACCATTTTTAATTTTTATAATTCAAATGTTAAAATAACTTCCCAGAGATTTTAAAACATAATTATTCATTTATAATAGTATCTATTTACCTGTCTGTTGATCTGTCTGTCATCTTTCTAGCTATTACCTGTTTTGAGACTTGGTCTTGCTATGTAGTTCAGATTGGCCTTGAACACACTTAGGAAGCCCAACCTGGCTCCAAACATGTGGCAAATCTCTTGCCTCAGCCTTCTGAGTGCTGGGATCACAGTCATGCACCACCGTGGCTAGCTTCATTATGGTAGTATTTAATACATAAAATGTTGATGGTATCCAGAAAGAAAACTGGGAATGTGCATGAAAGATACAGTATTATAGCACATTATAATTTCAACTCTATTGTAACTGTGTTGAACGGTAAATTTTTTTCTGTATACTTTACTTGTGTCTTTAAATTTTTTTTTTTTTTTTTTGGTTTTTCTCTGGTACCAGGAACTGAACTCACGACCTTGCGCTTGCCAGGCAGGCGCTTTTGCTGCTGAGCTAAATCCCAAGCCCTTGTCTTTAAATTTTGGAACTGTCTTCTCTCCCTTACCTGTGAGATTGGAAACACTTTATGCAAATATGACATTGTGCAGTGGAAATTGTATATTTTTGAATTTTTGTTTTTATCTTAAGTCAAATATATCTTCCTTAAAAACAGAAAAAGAAATAAAGCTTTATCATTGATGGAATTCACTAAGTAAGTCAACAAAAACAAGATTAGGGAAACATTTATAACTAAGTGTTTATTACTTCCTTATTAAAAGGTACAGAGACACGCCACCAGGCGCCTGCCCTGGTGGCCATGCTTGGGATGCAGGCAGGCTGCAGGGGCCCGGAGAGGCAGGCAACAGACACCTGGGAAGCAGCACGGACGCCGGCACCTGCTGCGCAGTCGAGAACCGCCATGCCACAGAGAAACTCCAAAAAAATAAGCCCACACAGAGACGTGCATGAACCATTCCGACATGGAGAAACTTCTGGGAAAACATGCCACATGGCAGGTCTCTCTTGGTCCTACCCTTGAGAGCCAGAAAGGTCTGGAGTCAGCAGAGGAGCAGCTCATGAATAAGGACTTGGAGAACACGAGAGTACCAACGCCCAACGACCCAGAGGTCGAGCTGACTGGAGACTAGAGCCGTTTGGGAGCTGGAAACCAGGAGGACCTTGTGCAATACCTGGGGAGACCCACTGAAGGCCATTCTTCCCCTAACTGTACAGGCTGCAGTGGAGGATCGAGTGGAGCTCTGGAGAGGTCTGCACCAAGACTTCATGGATTACATGGGTGCCCAATTTTCAGATTCTGAGGAACTGCCTTCGTGGAGAAGGTATGTGTCTAGGTTACCTGCCAGGGACACTTTGCACCTGATAGTGCTGAGACTGACTAGTGGGCCGAGGACTTCAACTACATGTTCCTGCCACCTGTGTTGACAGTTGGGGAGAGGACACTAAGTGGTTGCAGGGTCCCAATGTGCTGGGAGGCTGGAAAGAACACCCCTCTGCTTTCTT
>NW_004955556.1:83182-87121 GCF_000276665.1 Chinchilla lanigera | reverse complement strand
GTTTGCTAGTATTTCACTGAGAATTTTTGTGTCTATATTCATTAGGGAGATTGGTCTATAGTTCTCTTTCATGGTTGCATCTTTCTCTGGCTTTAGTATCAGGATAATACTTGCCTCCAGGAATGAGTTGGGGAGAATTCCTTCCTTTACAATTTCATTAAAGAGTCTGAGAAGAATTGGTGTAAAATCTTCTCTAAATTGCTTGTACAGTTCAACTGTGAATCCATCAGGACCCGGGCTTTTCTTAGTTGGCAAATTTTGAATTACATTCTCAATTTCTCTGGCTGATATTGAGTTATTCAGGATTTTTATATCTTCTTCATTCAGCTTTGGTAATTCATATGTATCTAGAAATCTGTCTGTTTCCTCTGTTTTCCATCCTATGAGAGTACGATTTTCAGAGTAGGTATTGATGATCTTCTGAGTTTCTTCAGAATCTGTAGTGATTTCACGCCTTTCATTCCTTAATATCTGTATTTCAGTTTTTTCTTTCCTTTTTTGATAAAGTTGGCTAGGGGTTTAGGTATTTTATTTACTGTTTCAAAGAACCACCTCTTTGATTCATTAGTTCTTTGTATTTTTTTTTTCTTAGTCTCCATTGTGTTAATTTCTGCTCTGAGATTTATAATTTCATGTGTTCTTTGGGCTCTGGGTTTGACTTGCTCTTCTTTTTCTAGGAACTAGAGGTGCAGCATCAGATTGTTTATTTGTGCCTGTTCTGGTTTCCTAAGGTGGGAGTTCCTTATTATAACCTTCCCTCTGAGGACTGCTTTCATTGCATCGCACAGGTTCCTGTAGGTTGTATCTCCAATTTCATTTGATTGTAAGTAGTGTTTAATCTCTGCTTTGATTTCATCTGTGACCCATTGGTTGTCCAGGAGGATGTTATTTAATTTCCAACTGTTTATGAAGTTTTTGTGTTTTCTTTTGTCATTAATTTCCAATTTCTTTGCACTATGTCTGATAGTATACATGGGATAATTTCAGTTTGTTTGCATTTACTTAAACATGTTCTATGTACTGGTATATGGTCTATTTTAGAGAACAACCCACGTGCAGCTGAAAAGAATGTGTATTCTGATGCTGTTGGCTGGAACACTCTGCAATGGTCTACTAAGTCCATATGTTCAAAGTTTGGTTAAATTCTGTTCTTTCCCAATTTTTTGTCTAGTTGATCTATCACTTTGTGACAATGGTGTGTTAAAGTCACCTGTTATGATTGTGTTGCTACTTATTTCATTTTTCATGTCTGTTAGAATTTGTCTTATATAGTGGGTGCTCCTATATTTGGTGCATAGATGTTTGTGATTGTTATCTCTTCCTCTTGAAGCTTCTCCCTCACAAGTATGTAGTGACCTTCTTTATCTCTTTTGGTTGTTCTTAGTTTGAAGATCATGTTTTCTTCAAAAAGAGTAGGTACACCTGCTTTTTTCTGGGTTCCTGTCATATGGAGTATTGTTTTCCATCCTTTAATTTTCAGTCTGTGAATTTCCCTTTGAGTTAAATGTGTTTCCTGTATACAGCAATAGTTGGGTTTTGCTTCCTAATCCACTCTGCTAGTCTGATTCTTTTAGTTGGTGCACTGAAACCATTTACATTGATGGTTATAACTGATATGTATTGGTTTATCTTTGTCATGCTATTTTCTTGCTGTTGGATCCTCCTTTTTCCTTGTGTTTTAATTGGTTGCTCTGCTTGGTGGTTCCTTTCTGTTGTTGTTCTTGGAGTTGAGGTGTGTTTTATGTCTTTCTAGAATAACTTTTAGTACTCTTTGTAGTAAGGCTTTGGCACTCATGAATTTCTTCAGTTGTTCTTTATTGTGAAAATATTTTATTTCTCCATTAAATTTGAAAGATAGCTTTACAGGCTACATCAATCTGTGTTGGAAGTTGTTTTCTTTCATTACCTGGAATACTTCACTCCAAGCTCTTCTTGTCTTGATGGTTTATGTTGAGAAGTCTGCCATGATTCTGAAAGGTTTTCATTTATAATTGATTTGTTTCTTCTCTCTAACAGCTTTTACTATTCTGAGCTTTTGCTGAGTTTCTGGGATTTTGAACACTATATGTCTGGGTGTACATATATTTTTGTTATGATTATCTGGAGATCTATATACTTCACTGACCTGGATGTCCGATTCTTTTACCATGCCTGGGATACTTTCTGCTATTGTATCTGCAAATAGTCTTTTTATGTCATTTGTGTTGACAGCTGCTGTTTCATTAATACCTATTAATCTGACATTGTTTCTCTTTGCTTCATTTGCAGTTGTTGAATTGCTATTTCCTGATTCCTTGTTGTTTTTAAGAGATCCCTCCTTTCACATTCATTAGTGGCAATGCTGTCTTCAAGGTCTGAAAGTCTATCTTCAGCTTTGCTGAGGTGGTTTTGCAAGCTTCCAATGGAATTTTTAATTTCCTGGATATGTGTTTGCATCTGTTTTATACCTACTAGTTCTTTTCTATATTGTTCCCTGAAGGTTTCCATGAGTTGTCTGTGCTCTTCTGTTTTCTTGTCTATGTCATCTTTGGATATGCTGAACATTTCTTTCATTATTATTGTCATTTCTTTTCTTACCTGAAACATTTCTGATCTGATGTCTTCTATGGCCTGATGGAGTTGTTTCTCTACTTCAGTTGGTATTATATCAGAAATTTCAGGTGTATGACTTCCAGGCTCTTCTGTGTTGATGTCTCCTGGACTTGTTTTGGGTGGTGTGGAGGTCTGGGATTGCATTTTGGTCCTTTGTTTTCTCATTTTTGAAGATCTAGAGACTCCCTGTAGTGCAGCCTCACTGTCTTGATTGTGTGCATGGCAGGGCAAGAGTCTGAAGATCCCCGGTGCTCTGTGTAACTCTTGTGCTGGTGAGTGGGGTCCCAGATGCTCCTGACCTTCCTTGCATTCATTTGGCTCCCAGGAATGTGTGGGAAGGGCGTGGAAGTCTTGCTAGCATTCCTGAGACTGTTTGTGGTTTGGCTCAGCTTTTACAAGAATAGGAGTGGGTGGGGGTCATGTTCACCTAGGCTTCTGATATTGCCCAGGACAGAGCGTGTTTCCCACACTGGAAGGAGAAAGTGAGGGTGGACTCCCCGAGGTTGCTGAGTCTGTCCAGGTTTCAGCTGAGCTTCCAGGGCAGGTGCAAGTTGTCCTGGCAGTGTCCACCAAGGCCCTGGAAGTTGTCCTGGGATTCCTGTGCCTCACACACTAGTGGGGGAGGCACCAGAGTGGCTCACCAGATTTCCTAAAGGTGTCTAGCATTCAGCCCAGCCCCACCAGACACACTATTGGTGTGGCCAGTAGCTGCCAATGCCCTAGAGGGTGCTCAGGGTTCTACCTACCCTGTATGCTGGTTAGGGAGGCACTGCCGCGCCTCACCGGGCTTCCTGAAGATCTCCAGTATTCAGCCCCACCACTGTCCGGGTTTCTGCCTGGTCCCAAGCTCTGTGTGGGGATGGCAGCAGCTCACCCAGTTTCTGAAGCCCTCCGAATCTACAGCTCAGCTCTGACAGAGGAACAGAGGGAGGGGAGTGGCGGGAAGTGTACCCCAGGCCCCTAAAGCTGTGCAGAGTTCTGCCTGGTCCCAAGCTCCTGTGTGTGGCTGACAGCAGCTCAGCCGAGTTCCTGAAGTCCTCTGAGGTGCAGCCCAGCTCTGACAGAGGAACGGGGGAGGGGAGGGACAGGCAGTGGACCCCAGACCCCTAAAGCTGTCTGGGTTTCAGCCTGGTCCGAAGCTTGTGTGTGGGGCCGGTAGCAGCTCACCCGAGTTCCCGAAGCTGTCCAAGGTGCAGCTCAGCTCCGACCTCACAAAAAATAATTAAGCTCGGAGGTATGATAGACACTGTGAAATGATAGGAAACCAATGAAGAGTAAAGGGCTTCTGGGATGTGGGAAAAGAGAAGGGAAAGAAGGAGAAATTTTGTATGCATGTATATACAGGAT
>NW_004955556.1:81307-82746 GCF_000276665.1 Chinchilla lanigera | reverse complement strand
GTTATCTCCAAGGAGGAGCCCCGTGTAATCATGACTATAGACGAAAAAGTAAACAGCTTATTACTGGACTCTGGTGCTAGTCTCTCAGTCCTTTTCAATCTTGGCCTACCTTCCAGCCATCACACTTCAGTCAAAGGAGTCACTGATGAGGAGGTAGTCTGCTATCTTTCACACCCCTTAGGCTGTAACTACTTGTTAGATCTTTGTTGCACATCTTTGTTTTCCTGAGAAACCACTTTGAAGATACCACCATATATTACAGCAGCCATTGATAATGTCCTACCAATCTGTCCATAATGCTATAATGTTTGTATTGTTCCTATGGTATTTCATAAATGGATGTATGTTTATTACTATATGTTTTCAACAACAACCATTGAGAATAGTCAATGATTATTTAATTGATCACTCATGTATAGCTCTATTTGTTTTCCCTAGAAACCACTTTGAAGAAACCAAAGTGTAGTACAACAACCATTGATAATTTCCTACCATTTTTGTCTGTAACTCACTATTATTTGTCTATTTGTTTTCCTGAGAAACTCTCTTGAAGATACCAATAGGCAAAATGACAACTGTTGATAATGTCCTACGACTTTGTCTATAATTCAGTAAATTCCCCTATTACTATGTTGCCCTTCTTTTACTCTTTAAAATAAAAAAAAGAAATAAAAGGTACAAATAATGAAATTTTTCAAACTTTTCTTGGTCTAAGTAGCAGAGGGAGAAAAAATTTAATGGTGTTATATGAATTTATGCTCTTGGATTTTAAAATTTACAACCTAACAGATACTTAAAATTTTATAAGACACGTTAATCTTCTTAAACAGATAACATTTGTGTGAGAAATTCTTATATGCTTCCAAATTAGGCATTATACAATTCAAGTAATAACTATGAAACAGGTGAGTTTTTATTTAAATTTTCAGGATTTAGGTAGCCTGAAGAGTTCTGTTTTTTTAATTTTAAAGAGAGGAAAACTAATAAACATTCTTTGGAATTCCATTGTACTTCTCTTTATTCTTTTGCATTTTTTTTAATTTAAAGAGAATAGTATATGAGAAAGAGACAAACAAAAAAAATAGAACAGTAGCAGCATACTAGTATCACGAACATACACAAATCAAAGCAAGAATATTTGAAGTGATACAGGGCTTTCAGGTTCCTATACCAAGGAGACACTATGCTGTTTACATATGTGAGTCTGATTTATTTCACTTATGAGTATGGTCTCTAGTTGCATCCATTTACCAATGAAAGCCTCAAGTTTATCTTTTTTAATAGCTGAGTAGTACACCATTGTATAAAAATACCACAACTTTTTTATCCATTCCTCAGTGCGTGGGCATGTGGATTGTTTCCAAGATTTAGGTACAACAAATTATGCTGCTATAAACATAGATTGCTGTGGTATGATGTCTTTACTTTTTCTGGGAAAA
>NW_004955556.1:61626-74694 GCF_000276665.1 Chinchilla lanigera | reverse complement strand
GACCTTGCGCTTGCCAGGCAAGCGCTTTGCCGCTGAGCTAAATCCCCAGCCCCAAGAATAAAATTCTTAATGATGTGATGGTTAGCTGGCCAACATTACCCTCCAACAGGTCATTTCTATTCCTGAGATGTCTACAGATTCTATAAGAAACTACTCTGTCATAGATGAGTTGAGAGGATAGGTGCAAATGAAAAACAAGTGATGCATCTTCACCTATCCACCTGACACCTATCTCCTATTGTTTAAAATGTTAAGAGTGAATTCCAGTAGTAACTGTTTGGCCTCAGCACACAAGAAGTCTTGGAGAAAGAAAACTACATGAAAAATCTATTCAGACGAGGCTGCTCTGAGTTTGGTAGGTATGTGCAAGAGGCTGTCTGTATGCAGGGACTGCAGCAGCAGTGTGATGAGATTTTTTACCATGGGAATTCCAGGGGACATCACAGGCCTGGCTGCCAAACAGAATATTCTTCATGTGGCCTACACATAAGTATAGACTTATGAGTGGGGACATGGAGGTCAGAGGCAATGTGAACATTAACACCATTACAGTCATCTTCACTTACACAGCCACAGAATTCAAGTTGAAATTGATAAATACAGAACACTCTGTTTCTAAGAAAAACATTTTCTACTTTGTCACAAACACCATTTCACTCTGCTTGTTTTATGCAAGCCCATTACCCATCTGCTGTAAATTTTCTTGTGAAGAATTTCAGACAGAAAATTAAACACGATCAGTTTCCATGAGTACTGAACATGAACACGTTCCACTCCATGAGACTAATGATCCCTTGATATCAGTGTTATGCAGTAATACCAAAAGAGACAATTTTTTTATAACCTTCCTCATGAATGCAGAGGTAAAAGTATTGAGTAAAATACTAGCAGCAGAGTAAATCAATAGATAGAAAAATCTCCAGAATTGCAAAGTGAAGCACATTTTTTATTTTTGGAAAAACTTACTTGTGCACTCACACTCCCCAGTTCTTCTGATGTGGTCAGAAATAATGTTGTTAAAAGTCGTGTCACACCAAAGAGTTTTCTGTCATTTTCTTTCTCAGTGCAACATTCTTTTCACCTGAGTTCACAAAGGAAAGGCTCTCTGAATATGTAGTGAGAATTAGTGACCAACAAGCCAAGAAAAGTGGCCCTGGATGGAACCTACCATGCAAGTACAAGGATCTTAGAGTTCCAACCTCCAAAATGATAAGAAATGCATTTCTGTTGTTTCAACTATTTATTTTGTGGAACTGTGTTATAAAACCTGAGCTGAATAAGACAACAGCAAAGAGATCATCTCAGTCTGTATAACTTCTTAAAGAAATTTATAATATTTTAATTACTAAATAGGAAAACCATATTTCATGGGTTGACTGTGATCTCAGTGCGTAGAACTCAGGAGTTTATGGATTGAAATTTGTGTGAAGTATCACGAAGTTTAAATTTCAACCTCACTCTGCCATTTAGAGTTGGAGGCCCTTGGCAAGTGACTGGGATTAGACAGTCATCAGAGTAAAGTCTCTTTGAAGGAATCCTGATGGCTTCAACTTGATTCCATCTTTTTTGTGACAGGGTCTCACTATGCAGTTCAGGCTGGTCTTGAACTCACTTTGTTGCCTAGGCTCAAACTCTCCATGATCCACGTGATTCAGCCTCTGCCATTAGAGGCATGGGCCACCAAATCTGCCCTGGCTTCAGGTTGAGACCATACTCTGAAGGGAAAGAAATCAGACTCACATGTGTAAACATAGCATTGTCTCCGTGGTGTGAGAAACTGAAACATTAAATAAGGCCTGAAATGTACAATACATATTGTGAAATGGGAAGAAATTGTTCCAATGGAAAGAGGAACTAGGGTGGGGGAAGGGAGAAGGAAGGAAGGAAAAAGGAAAAAACCAAATACAAGACAGTTATATCGATAGTTTATTTCAGTTCATTGAAAACAAAATATTGGTTTTTTTGTTTTTATTTTTTACTCTCTAACAGTTTGATCAATTTTGCATTCTTACATCTGATAATCTGAGCAACCTCATGGAAGAGAACAATACGTAATTTAACAACCACTGTTAATTCCTATCACTTTGTTCTGAAACCCAGTATCATTTTTATTGTTTTTGTTTTATTTTTGTCTATATTGTATTTTTCTATTTTTTTTTATTATTCTCTTTAAAATAAAGAAAACAAAGATTTGTGCGAGTATCATTTGGAGAAATATCATGCCCATATACTATACACAGAGTGACTACTTTGGAGATAACAATATACAGTCTAAACTGTTGTTATTTTCCTATTATTTTGTTATATAATGTTTTATTTTTTCATATAATAAAAAAGAAAATTGAGAGGGAGAAAAGGTGACAAAAGCACAGGTGGGCTCCCTGGTTCTTGTCATTCAAACACCTGCATCACTCAGGACTCTGCCAACAAGGTTTTCTGCAAATGTTGTCCTTAGCCTCTGTAACAGCAAACTAAATCTTTCTCTTTTTTCTGTCAAGATCTCAAGCCTCAGGTATTTCTTTATTGTAACTTGATCCCTGCTCCATCCCCATTGATATATCCTATACAGTCATTCTCTTCATTCCTCCAACGAGAGCACTATTTGGATGTTAGAGTTTTTAAAATCCTTTTACATTGAGTGAAAGGAAAATGTAAAAGAGGGATATTATTATCTTATGATAGAAAAAGCCTAGTTTAGACTTAATACTATCTCATTCCTTGTTGACTGTTGTACATGAACTTTCTGCTTAGCTTCTGGTTTGAAAGATCCTCTGTCTACCACAGGTTGAGGTAATGCAAATTGTGGGCTTCATTGAAAATACTTGAAGATGATAGTGACATTCTAATTGTATATTTTTAATAAAGTTCTTGTTAAATAGCTTGACTTCCACTTTTATTTTTGTGAGAGAGTGGACTGACTTTCACAGGAGTATATGTCCAGCACACTTGTATTTTACTAAACCTCCAGTTCTTAAGAAGCCATGCTGCCAAAACAAGATGCCAGAAGAATGTTTGCCGAAGGACAGAATGGATGAAACAGAATCAGTATTGAATTTCAGCACAATCACGTGTTCTCACTTGTGATTCTAAGCACAATTTCTATGGGGCTAACATATTCAGAGAATTTCTAGGTCAGCATGGTCAGCTTTTTCATTGATTTTATATACATTGGTTTAATTGTGTTATATATCTAAATAGAGAGTGGTATAGGTGATATTTTGACAGTGATGTGAAAATAGCTTTAAAGCCAATCTAAAACCTACTGAAGTTTGGAATTTAATTGGAAGTATTGAGAAATTTAAGGGGAAAATTGAGTTTTTGCTGGTCTTGAAAGCTACTAAAATGGATAGGCTGTTGAGCGTTCTGCATTCAAAAGTTTGTACAGTGGTGGGAAATGGGGAATTCTCAATGTTTACATTGAAATAAATAAAATTCTTGCTTTTCTCAAAAAAAGCGAAGTATCTGTCAGGGAGCTCAGGACAGCCACTCATGTGTCTTTAATAGGAGTGTAGGCATCATGGAGACACACTTAGACCAGTATGTGTACCTCTGCATGTGCATGTGTAGAAGAAAGTGGCATTGGAGATAATGTGGGGTTTCCCAAATTTATAACATAAAAGACAGAATTTAACTATGGAAAGAGAACCTGTGAGAAAAATTCCAGTTTGTTCAGCTATTGGTGAGCATAAGTAGCAGTAGGGGGTAAGTTATACAGTGCTTCATTTGTATCACTCCATGGCTTTCTGTTGTAGTTGTATAGGACAAGCATACCTGTCATGCAGAATAGAGGGTGTATGTTTAGACAGGACCTTGAGGGACAGATAAAAAGAGTAAATAGGCAAGCTTTTGTAAAGTGTAGGCAGGGCTGGGGATATAGCTCAGATTACACTGCTGAAGGAACTTAGAGCATTTCTACTAAACTGCAACTCTCACTGGAACAATTCAGAGTAGCTTCAATGCCAGAATAAAAAGCTGCAGAACTGCCCGCCAAGCAGTATCCCCTGATGTGTTGAGCAGGATTAAAATCAATGCTTTGGAAATTGAAAGGGAAGCTTGAAGTCAAACAGGAAAATCTTTGAGATTTCATCATTAAGAATGTACATTCTAGAATTATTCAAGTCTACTATTAATGGTATTTGTATTTTAAAAAAAATTTTTTTTTTGTTTTTTTTTGTTTTTCTCCGGTACCGGGAACCGAACTCACGACCTTGCACTTGCCAGGCAAGCACTTTTGCCGCTGAGCTAAATCCCCAGCCCCCTAAAAATTAATTTATAATCAACTCAAATACTCATCACTGTATATATCCCCAAGTACCTGTAAGTCATATTGAGTATAGGCTTATTAAATGATCAAATATGTGATTTTTACACTGATTGTCTTTGTAATTGGGGAGGTTTTCATTAAACAAATTATACTTTAGGGAACCAACTGCCTTTATGCCTGGAAATACTTTAAGGTAGGAGACTTAGAAGCTTCTGGCAAATCCCAAGAACAGATCAAGTTATTTTTTCCAACTTATGTGATAGACAAGCACAGAAATAATCCATACTGCATGGCAAGAGTGGGCTCACTCCCAAGTTCCTGATTACACTCAAATACAATGCCATTTTGTATGAGCTTTGACTTTTTACACTCAAATACAATGCCATTTTGTATGAGCTTTGACTTTTTTAAGTGTTGATGGGACCAATTTTTATGTATTCCTGTTGTAAATCATCACAAAATATTGGCAGAATAGGAGACTTTAAAAAGGCTTTTTAGGGAGTGGGTGAATTGGGGCAAGGAGGCAGGAATGCAGGTGCCCTAAGCTTTGGCCCAGGGTCTGGTTGAGAGTTCTTAGAATCACTCTTGTTGGTCTTATCACAGTGGGATCTCCAGAGAGGCTAAGTGACTTGGTCCAGGTCCTGTGAGGCACTATTGTACTGATCTGGCATGGGGGACTGTGTTGGTTATTTTTCTCTTGTTACTGGGACAAAATATATGACACCCAGAATTAAGGAATGAAAGTGTATTTATCTCACAGTTTGTGGAGGTTTCAGTCCATACTCAGGTGGCTGCAAGGCAGAGTGGCACATGGCAGACAGCAACAGTTCACTGTGGCAGAAAACAGCAAAACAACAAAAGCAAAACGGGAGGATCAAGAGAGCAAGCTGCTTTTGCTCTCATAGATTGTATGCAGGCTGCTCAGCCTAGGGTGGGTGTAGCTCTCACATTCAAAATCCAGCATTAGACCACGAATCAATCATAAACTCTAGAAACATGTCCCATGACTACATGAGGCTTTGGGGGACATCCAGAGGCAAACTATAACAGGTATTAGCAAGGGTGTACCAACTGTTGACACCTAAGACATGGAAGTGTAAAATTTTATGCTCAAAGGAAGAGAACTCTAGTATAATATTTTGTTTTTATTAACTAATGAAAAGAGACATCAATTTTTCAAATATGATGTTTTTCCCATTATAGAATTAGCAAAAGGGCTTCAATGCATGGGTCTTTTGGGGGAAAAGCCACGCACACAGTGGACATTGCCTTTAAGATCCATTTTGGGAAGTGGAGAAAAGGGTCACTAAACAATCCCACTGCACATCTTTTGGATCTTGTGTGGTGGACCTCCGGACTTTTAATGTCATGCACAGATCAGGACGTCAGCCCATAGCAGCAGGCAGATAGCACTTAGTAACCTACACCGCTGAGAGTACCTAGGCTCCTGGAATTTTTGTAGTCACTCTGTCTGGAATAGCCAGGCCAGGAGTTATAAGGAAGGCTTAGGATGAGCTGGTAGATGACAGATTCAGGTTGAACAGGCTACAAGGAAGGTTGAAATTGTCATGTTCTCTGCTGCTGATTGAGAAGACAGCCATTACGTATTGTATTTTGGGGCAGTAAAATGGAAGCCTGTCATTGTCCTGACTCATCCTAGCTTGAGCAGGGCTCCTTTGATTGTCTGAAATCAAAGATCAGATCAGTACGGGCCTTCTGAAGTTTGGTGTGTGCAAGGCAGTTTTCCTATGATGATGTTTTTGAGAACTGTAGGCATATTAAAGTAGATGCAAATGGAGAACGGAGGAATAACCTTCACTGCAATAGATTTAGTAACAGTGACAAAATATTGAATTTCTATGAATAAAGGCAGAGCTTGGGCCTCAGAGACTACACTGTCATTTTGGAGCACACAGAGCAACTAAATTACACCAAGTTAGCAGTGATGACAATGATAACAATAACCTATTGACCTCTACATTATTATGATAATAAGAAGTCTTTAAAATACAACTGCTTTCTAATAGCTTATTAGATTTTGTTCTCGCTTCAGAGATGGTGATGTTGAATTAATTTATACTAATTGCATTGTTTTGAGAGTATATAAAACACCAAAAATTAGTCATTTGATTTTCTGAGCCACAGACCTTGTTCTGAGCAAAATATGAACCAGAAACAGAATTCTGGTTTCTACAGAATTCCAGGTCATCAGGGTTCCTGGATTTGGAGAAGTACACTGAACTTGTATAAAGTTTTTGATATGGGTGAAATCCCTGTGGACTTCTGCTGGGAAGATCTTTGGAGGAGGAGCACAAGTTATGGTCACAGATGGGTATCAGTAGAATACATGTCCAAGATAACAAGAGTGTCTTGGTTACTTTTCTCTTGTTGCTGAGACAAAACACCTGACACCTAAAATTAGGGACGAAAGGGCTTATTTAGGTCAGAGTTTATAGAGGTTTCAGTGCGTAATCAGCTGGCTACAAGGCAGGCTGGAATGGCAGAAGGCAACTGTTCATGTCAGTGGAAAACAGCAAAAACAGTAGCGCAAAAAGAATCTAGAGAGCAAGCCTCTTTCCCTCCCTTATGTTGTATGCAGGGTACATGCTCCAGGGTGGATGCAGTGCTCACACCCATAATTCCAGCATTGGACCATGAATTAAGCAAAATCTCTAAAGGCCTGCACCCATGACTGCATGAGTCTTTGGGGTTTGTCTAGACACAAACAACAAGGGGAAAGGCAAGAAATGATCTTTTTGGAATAATGGAGAGAATGTTTAGGAATAAGAGGGATGGGAGGAGAATTTGATATACAAACCTTACAAGAGCTTTTTAACACAGATGGTTATTCTAAAGGAGAACAGGGACAACATTGTGCAAAACTTCTGATAGTATTTGGCTTTGTCTACACGTAAATGTCTATAAATCTTCAGATATAATGCCCATGATTATATAACTAAGGTATTTGAGTCTGGGACAACGTTCATTATTATAGGTAAATCTGTGCTAGACTTAGTAGTATCTGCTTCCTTATTTCATGGCCAAGAGTGTTGAGGGAGAATCTGGACGTTGCAGGGAGGTGGGCCTGTGGCTATGGCTCCACTCTTTACAGCTTAGTGAAGTTGGAGTATTCCTTGCCCTCAATTTCCTTATCCAAAAATGGGATAAAGTAAGAACCCAGTGCAGTTATGTGATAAATCAGTGAGTATGAATAAATTTCTTAGTATATTTTGTGTTTTGAAATTTTTACTTATATTTAAATTTTTTATTGCCATAGTGGAGGGGGAGGAAAAGTAAGGAAAAGGGATTTTAAATGGAGGAAATTGAAGAAAAAGTAGAATTATAGCATTTGCAAATGGAAAGAGAAATATTTTCAAATAAGTGCCCAGTAATTTTACTTTTCATACACATGTAAAGGAGAAATTCTCTCTGTTATGGAGAGTTGTTTTAGCCAGTGACATTTACTCCAGAGCAGAATTCTCTGAATTTAAATGTACTTCTACTGCTGAAATGAAAGATGATCTTAAACCTTACCCACAGAAAAGTTGGGTGTTGTGTTATTTATTTCTTTTAAGTGGATCACTTTGCAAGAAAAATTACAATAAATGTGTTTGAAACAATTTTTATGTTGTTTTTCATGCTTTGGACTTAATCAATAATATGTTATAGTCACACATATTTTTACTAAAATGCAACTAATTAAACATCTAAGAATATCAGAAAATAATATCAAATACATAAAGTAAATGTTCAACTCATAAAACCAATTACAAACAGTTTGTACCTGATCATAAATCTAAATATATTTAAATATGAAAGAGCTATAATTATTTGAAGAAAGATAAATAATCTATGTGAGAGGCATAATATTTTTGAAAGAAAAAATGAGGAATGCTTAAAGAAGTTCTGATATGTAAATTTAAATATACATTCAATGTAAAATATAGTTGATATTTATTATCTTTATATAGAATTCCTATTGTCACACCTTAAGTTATAAACAAGTTAGACAATTTACATGTGAAGGCAGGTTAAGTTTTTACAATAAATACAATGTATCATAGCAATTATATTCATTATTCAAATAAAGTGTGTCTTCTCAAAAAGAAGCAAATCAAAAATTCGAATAAAGTGTGTTTTCTCAAAAAGAAGGAATCAGAAATCTTCTCAAAAAGAAACAAAAGTTCCTAAGGTGAAAATTAGATTTGTTGATATATGGACTATATGTGCAAGTTACAGAAATAGAGTGTAAAATTGAAACATTAATCTTATTTTCAATACATGCTTTTAAATTCAAAAATAAAGCATGCATTTGGACAAATATACAGTATCTTCCTATGTGCAACACACTTTAAATTAACATAAGCATTTTATGATCTAATTATGTTTGTACATCCTTAAAAATATTAAGGGTATAAGATTACTGATTTTGTATCAAAATAAAAAATGTTTAATGACATGAGAATTCATCAAGAATTATTTTACCTTCATTCTCAAATGAGAAATCCAAACCTCATTTCTGAAGAAAGTTCCTCAGATTGTTATACCAACCTTAAAAGATACTATCAAGGCACATGAGTTTCAATCATAAATCAAATGGAAGCATTTCAACATTCATAACTTAAGTCATTAGATTAAAAACAAATGGATAACAAATTGATACTCCAAATACACCTGCTAAGCGTTTGTATATAGTAATTAATTATCTGTTATAGACCTTTAAATTGTTAGCAAGATACTCTGGAATGAGGTTATAGATATATATATATATATATGGATATAGATATAGACAGATATGTATTATTCTGCATTTTAAAATGAAAAATGACTGGGCTTCAAAGCAGTTCAGAAGCATATAGCCTAGATACTCATATTGGAAGAGACACAGAGCCAATAGTGAATATGCAGTCATGTCGACCCTGTCCTTAACTGGGTCAGTTCTTATTAATGCAAGTATGAAAAACACATATATAAGAAGCTGTATAAGAAGTTGTGCTTGAACTTCCAATAAAATTCCAAAATAAAACATGCTTCTGGTGGATATTTTCTAAAACAAAACAAAGTATTGATAAGTCTATTCATTGTTATGATTGAGTCATAAACATTTCAGATACTATGCAGTAAAATCTTTAATGGAAGTCATGCAAATCTTCCTACTTGGCTTCTAAAATAGAGATAGTGAATAATTCAGAGGCAGAACTTTCAATACCACTTGAACCAGAAACCTAGAGTAGTTCATGTGAAAATAATGTTGTATGAGGTTTAAAATCACATGGAAGTAGATTCCTAGTATAAAACAAATGATGGCATGTGGTTAAAAGTAAAACTAGAGAACTTCCTCCTGATATTTATTGTTCTAAGAAATAAGACAAATAGGGTACATCCTCGAATCATCCAAGTGAAGTGTGGGTGGAATAGAACTGCAGAACATAAGAGTGGCAGTTATTGACAAAGGACGGGGAAAGGAAGATCTGTAGAGGGGAGCTTAGTATCATTTGGCTCTCCAGCTCAGGGTTTAGAGCACTTGTCTTGTAGAAGGGAGTTCAGATCCTCATCTCTAGACAGTCTGTCAGGTCACCTGGGCTCCTCCCCTCCTCTAGATTCACCAGAAAAAAGTACAATGTAAAATAGTGTATGTGTTCATGAATGTTGGAAACCTTGGTTATGAACAGCTAGAAGTCAAACCCCAGTGTAACATGTGGAGTAAATCGGGCTCTGCCCGCTTGACTTTTAAAGAGTTAATTAACTTCTTGAACTTCTTTGCACATCTGTATAATAAAGAGGGTAATCAGTACCTCATGACAGATGGGGTGTGAAAACCTCCATGGAGGGTACTCATTCAATGGCACTATTTTTTTCCTATTGTGAACAAGGTTTTTTCAGACATGCACTACTTCTGCTGTTTTAGTCACTCTATCTTTGTTGATATTTTAATTACCACACATATAAAATCCTTAACTTTTCTTAAAGCCCACTACTTTTCCTCCTTCAGGGGTGAAACAAATCTGCATACTTCTGGGACATATCTTAGTCTTCTAATAAAAATTTCTGCTGATGTTATTAAAGTATATTAGACGAGGAAGATGATGACATGATTCTCGAATTGCAGGAGAGGGACATGATGAAGTAAAGCAACCTACTTGAAGCTTGCCTGCTTCAAATGTGACTCCAAATTCCATAACTAAAGAGCACAAACGTATCATCAAACATTAGGCTAGTGGAAAAGCTGAACAAGACATGCTTTTCGGTCTCATAAAGGAAAGTATGTGTAAATCAGCACAAATACTGTAAGAAAAGTTCTTTCTGAGGGAACATTTTACCTTTTCTGTCATGCAGTAATGAAAAGAATTGCACATCTTTCTAAAATGCTTCTTTGTTTATTGGTAGCATAACTACCCTGTGATTTTCGCATAGAAGTGATAGAGTCTTTGGAAGAAAAAGTTGACAATGTACTGAAACTCAGCTTCAATTCAATATCTAAAATACTGAGACGACATGACATTTGTTAGAGTGGTTAAATGGATTCAATGAACATTATATATGAAAACACATGTTAAGTGCTAAAGTGGCAATTTCACCTTTGATGACTTAGGTGAGGAAATAAGAATAGTTATGTATCTTTCCTGAATGTTCTACCAAGCAAACCAAGTCACTCACTGCAATCGTGTTCTATAAAATTAAACCTACACAAAATTTATTTGTAAATGAAAAAGATTTCAGATAAAAGAATGAGAGCCTGGTTCAGGAAAGGATAACGTTGGCCACTGCAGTTCTGTAGAGGCCTTGAGATTTTCTGATTTTTATTTAACACAGCACTGGTAGAAAAAAGTTTTAATTCAAGATTGAGTGAGGCTGACCTGTATAAGCATACCTGCGCTCACCACACTGTATGTATTTCTTTACTATTGGCAGACAGAGAGAAATGTTTCCTGGACTGCTTGTGCATGCAGAAGTAAAGGAAAGTGGGATGAGTATTGCAGATGAGTTAGTGCCCCAAGGTTGATGAGGTGCAGTGAAGAGTGTACACTTTTTTTGAATCTCTCAGTGTCACTCGTGATTCAGGCATGATGTCTCAAAGCAGTCCTTTTCATGTAATGTACGTGTCTACACAGACAGCGGAGGGCTGAGAGAGCTCCAGTAATATGCTGTGTATCACAGTCTTGAGTGTTAATCAGTAGTCCACAGGCCCCCAGTAGCCTCAGAAGGAATCATTTTGTCCCTTTCCCTATCGATAACAAGCCCCTTTGATCCTGTTGAAAATGCAGAAATGATAATACATATGAAGCCTGTGCTGTGCACCATCCAGATTCCCCAAGTGATGCTTGGTCCTCTGGGACCTTTAGTTTCTGAAACAGTTGCTTAGCACGGGGCATGATTTGGAATGATACAGCTGTTTTTCTTCCACATTCTCTTGGACAATATACTTCCATGAGATAAAAACAAAATAAGTGAAATAAATCAGATCCATATAACAATGTATTGTCTCACTAGTGTGAGAAAATGAACAAATAAATAAGATCTGAGATGAGCAATAGATATTGTGAATTGGGAAGAAACTGTTCAAAAGAAAAGACAAACTGTGTTGGGGGAAAGGAGAAAGGAAGAAAGTAAAATAGGAAAAATATGTATAAGCAGGATAATTAAGATAGCTATACAGTTAGTTTCTATTCATTAAAAAGAAAAATTTAGGGGCTGGGGATTTAGCTCAGCGGCAAAAGCGCCTGCCTGGCAAGTGCAAGGTCGTGAGTTCGGTTCCCGGTACCGGAGAAAAAACAAAAAAAAAAAAGAAAAATTTGTGCTAGTATTGTATAGACAAGATATCATGCCTATATCTTCTACTCTGAATGACTAGTAGGAAGACAACAATATGCAATTACCAACTATTGTAACTGTCCTACTAACCTGTTTTGAAGCTCGGTTTTATTGTTATGTTTATCTCTTTTTTGTCTCTACAATAAAAAGAATAGAAAAAACAAGAAACAAAATAAGTATCTTACATGAACTTCTGCTTCTTGAGGTGTAGAAATATATCAGGTTTGAACAACATCCAGTAACATACATGGTATAAGACCAGTATTTGTGTAATTGTGGCATTAGGACTATTAATACAGTCCTGTCTCTGTATACCTTGATATATACTTATTAATATGTAAATATATATGTTTATGTGAAAATAAATATATATAAAACATACCCATTTGTATATTCATATACTTATGTGCAAATACAGGTGTATGTGTGGTGCCACATATGTATCTGATAAAATATGAGCCTGAATAATTGATAAGTTCTTACTCTCATTTATTAGTTGTCACTATTGATTCTGAGGCTTTTCAAAAATGAAACTGGTAAGTTTTAGTATATGCTTGATTTCACTTATTGCTTTTATTTTTACCTTGATCATCTTCACTTTTTTTTTTGTTTTGTTTTTTTTGTTTTTTTTGTTTTTTCTCCGGTACCAGGAACCGAACTCACGACCTTGCGCTTGCCAAGCAGGCACTTTGCCGCTGAGCTAAATCCCCAGCCCCATCTTCACTTTTGAACTGACTTGGATTATATTAGAAAAATCAGAATGGCTAGATGTTGTGGAAAAGTTAAGAGAGTGATATTTTAAATGCGTGCCTTACCTTCTGGCCATCATGTTACCATGGTAAGCTACTGCTGTACATATAAGATGACTTCAACTAGAGGGCTCACTGGGATGCTCTGAACTAATTCAACACAGAGACTTCATTCATGTGTTTCTTGCTTCTAATGACTGGGAAGAGTATGACACCAAGTTAACTCTCCACCTTTTTAAAAAA
>NW_004955556.1:54280-61526 GCF_000276665.1 Chinchilla lanigera | reverse complement strand
TTTTTTGGTTTTTCTCCGGTACCGGGAACCGAACTCACGACCTTGCGCTTGCCAGGCAGGCACTTTTGCCGCTGAGCTAAATCCCCAGCCCCAAGAACTGCTACTTATTGAGTGATTTCTTGTGTGTTTCTGGTTTTTGATTTTTCTTTTTCTGTATAGAAACACTTGTGCTTTGTTCTGCATGCATTTTCTTGTTTAATTTTTACAGTGCTCCTGTCACAAGGTAAAATACTTTACCCTCATTTTATAGATGAAGGCAAGGAAGTAAAATTAAATATTTTGCGCTTGTGGCCATAACCGCCATAGGGATTCATTTAGCAGGCTCAGGATCAGTACTCATTTCTGGTCCTTCCTCGCTACATATGCACATGACTTCAGGCATTAGCTCTACTGTGCTGATCTCTCCTCTGTATCCAGTGTCAACAGCTGCTGCAGCAGGCAAGGGTGGTGGGTAACCCTTGCCTGACCAAGTCCCGGGAGTTATGAACACATTTCCTGAAACCCTTTTGAACCCCATGGGCTCCTAATGCCTGAGTTCTGACTCTATGAAGACAGACCATGTAAAATGGAACTTTCTCCAGGAAGAGACTTGGCCTTGTGACTCACTGGGTAACCACTGCGGCTCAATGTCATTGTTACTGCTATGATCTGACATCATATATTTCTTACAAAATCTCAAATGGTGACAAGTGGTGTCACCAAGTAACATCACACCCACAAAGAGAAACATGCAGAAAGGACGGGAGTGTTCCACAATGAAAGAACATCTCAGGGAATCTGGAATAACCACTTTCTTCCATCTTCTGTGTGCCCTCTTTTCCACAATGTCTACCCATCTTGCAGGGAACATGACCACATTTCCACGGACTGTAGCATCCTACATATGTGTGAAAGCACAATCTACAAGGTCTCAGATGCTTCTAAAAATGCAATAGAACTTTATATTTATGCTTAAGCTTTTGATACTTGGAGGACTTATTACGGTTAGAAAGGCAGACTCCCAGAGAGGATTATGATATGTTCTTTAAAGTCATACTAGTGTATTGAATTCCCAGCGTTTCACTAAAACACATGACATCAGGCAAATTACTGCTGTCTATATCCTCAGTTTGTTTTGCAAAATAGCAATGAAAATAAATCTCCCTCCTCTCCCATAGTTGTTATAACATTCAATATAATTCAGGCTTTACGTACAAGGATTGCACAATAATGTTTATTTTTTTGTTAGTGTTTAGTGAATATTACTTATTATTACTTAGCGACACTTTGGGGACAAGGAAATTCTAATTATCCCAAATATTCCCCATTGGATTCATTTATTAAAAATGAAAGTTGTATTTAACAATGAGAAGATTCTAAGTGAATTTATACAAGGTTGTTAATCGAGTTATTTGCAAAATAATTCTCGCCCTTGGTGGTCCTGGTGGAAGTGGTACATGCTGACCTTTGGCTTTGGATTTGATGTGTGGTGTCACTTCAGTGGAGATCATCAGAAATCATCTCCTGTGACACCTGCACGTAGTGTGTCCCATGCTATCACTTGTGCTGCTGATACTCATGACCTGTGCCTATAGCACATCAGCACCCCTCTCTGCTACAGCTACCTCATACTGCGGCTCAAGAGCGCCCTCCACCGGGCCTGGTTGTTTTTTGTGTGTGCAGAGGTTTCCCGTCTGCTGTGATAGGAAGAGTGCCTCATAGCTCGAGGCACAAGAATGGTTTCCACAGTTTCCAGTTCCCAGTAGCATCTGCTGAGGGTCTATCAGCCTTGTAGAGCTCGGGTTCCTGAAGGCCACGTGTGCATTATTCTGTCAGTGTTGACTCTGCGACTTCAAGCTGTCCACAGATACTGTCCGCAGTGCCTGAGCCCCGTCCATCCATGGTCCGCGCATCCCTTCCAGGTGTCCAGGTAGTCACAGTCTTGGTGGGAACAGCTCCTGCTTCTGCTCAGGGCCTCAGTGACCATGGACCACGTCACCCTGGAAGCCTCTGACATACCTACCCTGATATGGCCTGAGCTATCCTTTGTTTTTCATAGCAGATATAATAAATTAAAAAGATCAACACAATTCTTTGGGCCACTTGGACTTCAATTCGATTAAACTGAATTGACAACTAGGGTACTGCAACTGGGTGCGAAGGGAGCATGCGCGCAGGAGGGTTACAGGGAGAGCCTGCGCATTGAGAACTAGTGCATGCGCTTTGGGAGGGGCCACTCTGGGCTGTTGGGAACCCCCTCCCACTTAACGGTGGCCCAAGGGCAGTTGACGAATCCTGAGGCTGTGCCCAGGAGAGACCCACAGCCTCAGAACAGGGACTGTGAGGAAATGGATGAGCTTAGGAGGAAGAAGCCCAGAGAGGCAAATCCAGAACTGTGCTGGGACCCCCGCGCCTGTGGAGCGCAAGTGGAAGCAGCTGCGCGTGGAGGAGGAGCTGGGTGCCCTTAATGGAGAAGGCGAGCTCCCAGGACTAAGCAGGACTCAACGCTGGGCCTTGGTGAGCAGTCTGGAGGGCGCCTCATGCTGGTGCCTCAGCTCCACCAGCTCAGCCCTGTCTGCCCCATCTCCGTGTAGGCCGCAGCGCCCCCTGCAGGCCCGGACTCAGCATGACTATGTCTAAAAAAGTTACCTTAGGGCTGCTAACCTGTTGTATTTTGGCACATTAGCAAAGGCAACATTGGCCACAAGTAACCTGACTGCTGCTACAGCTCCTGCCAACACAGGCAGCAACTCCAGCACTCTGAGTTCTCAGAGCACACACCCTCTACCTCCACAGTGAGCCTTGCATGGACTGAGAATCTGTAAGTACAAGGTCCCTCAAGTCAGGGGTCAAGAGCCCAGCCAGTGATTGGCACAGCAAGTAGGTTAACATCTTCCCCTTCAAATACCACCCCAGAGGCCACCGTGATGCCTTCCTTGGCTTCAGTGTCCTCCAGAGCAGTGATCATCGCCCAGGATCAAGCTGAAAAGTTAACTACCAGAAAAACATGAGCCCCTCCCATGGTCCAAGGCCTGAGGTGGAAACCACATCTCCCACAACACTCCCAAGCCCTATGTCATCTACCCATGGAGCTGGAGGCAAGTCATTCTGCAGACATCAGAGCATGTACAGACCAAAGCTGCACCTGAAATTGTCCTGCTGGGCCAAAACCTACAAGCTCTGGGTACCCTAAGATGGCAGCTGCAGATATGTGCAAGCCCAGCAGTAAAGACCAGTACCGAGTAGTCATCACTAAACTCTTAACTACAATTTAGGTGAGCAAAATGTTCCTGGTGGCAATGCCTATACTTCGGGCATGCTTTTTGATCACAGTTCTGCTTTTGTTTGCCCTGATATCCTGTGAGAGCTACAAGAAGAAGGAATACACACAAATGGACTATCAATGGCATGTACGCAGTCTCAGAGATGTGAGTGCAGGCTGAGGCTGGCCTGCACTCTGAGGCTGACACCCACAGCTCTAGGCAAGCCCAGACTCTTCCTCTACCTTCCATTTGCCTCTGAGGCCAAACCAAGTGCTTCTAGATCCATGTGGTACAATTTTGGAGACATGCCAGATGCTTAGATACATTTAACTGCTGTGAGATTAATTCCATGATCACGTAAGAGTTGCTACATTTTCATAATTAATTTTGTAGTTGATCATGAGACAAGACAGGGTGACTCTGCCATGGTGTGGGCTGGGGTGGGCAGAGGCCCTGGACCACATAATCCTTAGAATGTCAGACCTTAAGCAGTGTTATAGGAATGACTTCTCCATTTTAAGTCACGATTAGAAAACCTGGCCAGCCAGGTGGGGTGGCTCATACTAGGAAACCCAGCCCTCGGAAGTGTGAAACAAGAAAATCACTGAAGTTTCAGTCCAGCTTAGGACACATAGTGCATTCAGGGCCAGACAAAATTACATAGTGAAACCTATGTGAGAAAAGAAAAAAAATTAAGAATAAATGTTTGTAAAGCATTGAATCACCTTGAAACACTTTAGTCTGAAAATTTTGAAGTTAATAGAAAAATTAAAGCAATACTTCAGTGAAAATGATAAGACATACTTTGTGATCTCACTAATGCAGATAGAGGAGTAACTGGAAATTATGACCTTTCTCATCTTTTTAGAAAATGTATCCTCAAAGTTATAGCTTTTCTTTTTATACAACAGTAAAGAAGAATGAAATCATGTTAGCTTTAGGCAAAGTGGATGGGGCTAGAAACCATCAAGTTAAGTAAAACTGTCCAGACTGAGAAAGGTAAATATCATAGGTTTTCTCTTATTTGTGAAATAAACGTAAATATAGACACATGGAGAGGGATGGCAGGAAAGCAGGAAGTAGACTTTTTGGATCAGGAAGGGCTTCCCTGAGAGGGGAGAGGAGAAGGAAGAGGGGTGGATGGGATTGAAAGAGATCAAGGTAGGTTAAATGCATGTACAAGTGTGCCTAACAAACCACACCTTTCTGTCATATTAACAAGCACTAATAAAAACAACAAGCACTAATTAAAGCACTAATAAAACTTTAATAAAATATTTTAACATTTTATTTGTGCCTTTTTGTTTTTTATAAGGGAACTTCATTATTTTTACTTCAAAGCCATTGTTGAAGTACCTTCACTTTGGGAAGACCTGCGGACGATTATGCAGGACACAGTCACTGAATATCCTGTTGTACTTAATACAGTGAAACCAATCCATCTCTATCCCAAGGTAAGTGATACTTTGAGACAAATAATGATTGTAGTGTGAGTTTTTAATCAGAAGAAGGCACTAAATGATGATAATAGAAACAGGAGAACTTTAAGTTGGCTGATTAATGATGTTCTTATGGTTGAACATAGTTTTAACAGTTCCTTTCTTCATATATGAATGCCCAAATGACTATGTTTATGTGAACTTGGAGACTAAATGTTAATATGGAAGTAATGGCCAACATAATAAGCTGGCTGAATAAGTCACAAACACTGAAGAAGGTTCTCCAAGGGCTGTAGGTCTTGAATAACATGTGAATGGACACAGTGACCCAAATCAGCTGTACTGACAAATCTAGTGGTAGTCAGGGGTAGAGGTTTGATACACAGAAATGGTGAGAAAAGGAGAAAAAAATGATTTATTTAGTCACATACTGCTTGGCCTTAAAATGATTTTTCATGGAAATCTGCAAAGTCTAGTGATTTGAAAGTCACCAACAAAAGCTTAGTTAATTCAATTTGTAGACTGTTAAATACTGAATTTTTCATGGTAAACCCTAATTTTGAGCTTAAATTGAACTCAGAGTACAGGAGAGTCACTGAAAGATACTAATTTTGCAAATTAGTTACAAGTTCTGTATGATTTGTTTTCTCAGCCATAAAAATATTTTTATGTCAACTGCACTGCTGAATTTTGCCTGATAATTCTGAGAAATCATTATAAAACAAATAAGAAGGGCGATACACCCAATGTTATTTGTGGATATTGTAAGATTCTAGCATTGCATAATAATGAACAACTGGATCATATCAGGTAGACTAAACCTGCTCTTTGAGGTCAGAATCTTTATTTTCCTCATTCTAGAGCCTAGAAAACATAAAAAAGAATCCAGTGGCTACTGCAGTGGCTTTGTTTTGGGAATCACCAAATGATTGTGCAAAAAATGACAAACATGGAATTTTTAATTAATTTACAGATTCCATGAGATGATTTCAGTGTTTCAAAAATGCAAAGGGCCAAATATAATTAAAAATGTTTGAAAAAGGTAAAACTTGCTTTATCAATTACTGTTGTATCATAATGCTAATGTACATAAGACAGCCTGCTAGGCAGATCATGGGAATGGTGTGGAGGCGAGTGCGATAGTGGACATTTAAAGAAACATAGTGTGAGACAGATCAAATCCTGCACCCAGCTGTGTGAGGACAAACTTTTCAGTAAAAAGTGCCCGACGTATATACTGATGGTTACACTGGTCATCTCCGAATGTGGGTATTGGCTGTCGGAGGAGTACCCAGTGGGGACTCAGGGTGTGATCACTTCTGCAATATTGCAGTTATGATTACCTGAGAGGTCATGCCCTCTCTAAATTGCTTACACAGTTGTGCAGTATTGGATACATTACTGGTGTCTAGTCTTTAAGAAGAAAGTGTGCATGTAACCAGTAGGAGCTATAAAAATGTCACCAATAGCAAGATGATACTGAAAAGTAATGAATATGAAAAACAAAAGAATAGCAATTTGGGTCACTACCTTGAATGTATGCACTATTTCTGTCCTTGGGTGACCAACCAGAAACTGTTAATGTGCACATTTAGCTTGATTAAAATGAATCTGTATCTTTTCCCTTCCTCTGATAAATACACAGAAATGTGGAAAACTCTCTTAAAACACCTCTCATATCTTGCATGGTAGTGCCATAGTCAGGATTCCTGTTGTCTCTCCACAGCCCCCCTGTTGTTATCACTGACTTTGGCGGCTGCCAGATGTTTCAGTTTGTCCACATGTTCACAGTTCCTATGTGCACTTGCTTACCACACCTTCCTTCTTTCAGTGTGTTCCTTTCTGAGGTGCTATTTTTTCCCTTCTATTTTATTAGGAAATATTTTACATATATTATAAAATTTATATTATATCATATGTACAATTTATATGCTTGTACATTAGTTAAGATAGTTTTGTAGCTATCTTTTTCATTGAAAAGAATGCCTTGTGCTAATATTGTGTTAGAAAAAATATCACTCCTGCCTTATACTCTGATTAACTGTTATGAAGACAACAGTATGCAATGTGTGAACTATTGTAACTTTCCCACTAACCTGTTGTGAAACTCAGTTTCATTGTTTATCTTTTTTCTCTTTAAAGTAAGAACAACTTTTTAAAAGATGAAAACATTAACTACATGGGTACTTCTGTTTTTTTTTTTAATTTTATAAATGAAAGAAGGAAAATGTTAACAAACAGACAACCATTTACAAAATAGCAAAAGAACAATACAAACAATACAGACTTACAAACAAAGTGGTAGGAAATTAACAATGCTTGTTGTATTACGTACTGATATCTTCAAAGTGGTTTCTCAGGAAAACAGAGACATGCAATACTGATCAATCAAGGAATCATTAACTTTTTCTTTCAGCAAAGAAATAGAAGACAGTACTCCAACTATGTTAACTATCCTGTGTGTGTGTGTGTGTATATATATATATATACATATATATATACATTCCAAATTTCTCCTTTTTTCCTTCTCTTTTCCCACATCCCAGTTGTCCTTTACCCTTGAAC
>NW_004955556.1:37748-51937 GCF_000276665.1 Chinchilla lanigera | reverse complement strand
TAAAGTATCATGTCATCTGCAAATAGTGATAGTTTTACTTCTTCCTTTCCTATCCTTATAGGAGGATAAATAGGATCTTCTCCTGATAATCATTAACATGGAAAATATTCTGCACAAATGAAAATTTTCTCTGCCTATAATAAAAATAGTTGTTTAATCCATCTTAGAAGTATTGCAGTTTTACTATATGAATAGTCAGTACCTAGGTATAAAATACAGAATTCTTCAAGATCTCTATAGCGTCAGGTGAAGTGGTGCATGCCTGTCATCCCAGCACTCTGAGCTGTAATTCAGTGCCAGTACAGTCTGGGGTTGAACCTCATACTGCAACATAAAGCAAAGAAAACCAAGAACTCTATATATTTTATTTATAGTTATGGACTAAACTAAAGATTAAATTTGATATTTCAAAGGCATTGTTATGTAATAAGAGAATGTTAAAAGTTCTGTCTTCTCATTTTCTAGAAATCATATACAGTGCCTTCATCTCATTTTTATTTCTTTTAAGTTTTATATCTTAAATAATGGCCTTTTAGAAGACCTAAATGTATCATCGTTTACTAGTTTACTTACTGTGTTAGGGAAAAGCAAACAATGTTTGATTTAGAGAATTTTCTGTTCCGAAATAAGCATCCATGGGCAAGCATACAATAGTGCAGTATGAAATTTACCTTAACTGTTTCCATTCAGTCAGGGTCCCGTGTAGTCAGGAGGTAATGTGAACTTGCATAATGATTACAGACTGCCTCTCTAAACAGTCCAGTGTGGTTATTATCCAGTGAAACACACATTCCTGTTAATGTTTAGAATGTTTTGTTAATGTCTTGTTAATGTTGAGAAATAAATGTAAGCATTTATTTCCTATGTATTGTTCGCCATCAGTAATGGTTTAATAGGTTTATTTGTTGCTGTTGATTTCAGGTATGTCTCACACATTTCACTTTTCTCTTTTTCATCATGAAAGTACCAAATAGCTCTCAATTACCCTTCTAGTGGTAAATAAGAGAAACACCAAATGAAAGGAAAGCAATGATAATGATCAACATTTTTGTGAAGTAAGTTCTGTCCATGTCAAATAATTTGAATTAAGGTTTTACATATTATCTATTTTCCTTTTTTTGCTCTTCTGAAAAGGGAGTGAAAAAAAATTGTCTCACTGCCCTCAGGTAAGCAAACATCATGTTAAGAAGTAAGGAACATAATCAGTGTAGGAGGCTTGATGAAAATAACAAGGCATCCAAAGTTTGTGATTCACAATATGTGTAGAAAAGAGAGTGGTAATTCATTTGTTTTTTGTGATAAAATGATGTAATGATTAATTGATGGTGGTTTCGTCACAAGTGTTGATTTTAGCTTTATCAGCTTCTCTGCCATTTTCTTTCTGACTTTCTATTTTTGCTTTGTTTTGATATTTCCTTTAGTTTTCATACCTGTCATCACAGACTCTGGGAAGATACTCAGCTAATAGTACATTAATATTGATAAAGCAGCATGCAGTGCATTTGGTTCTCTGTATATTTTGGTTGCTTATGGAAACACATTTATTTATTACTCTTAGGTCATGTCAGTTATTGCTGACTAAAATCATTTGTTTAATTCTAATTCATTTAATTTTCTTTTCCTCTAGAATAGCCTGAGTGATATTAGAGCAGCCAAAATCCTACTGCATACAAATTTTGATACCTTAATGTGCACCTGTGTTCTTGAATCTGACTTCATATGAGATGCAGTGTGACAATTTCTCTATTTTTTATTCTTTGCAAGTGTGGTGGTTCTTATTCTTGAGTTTTCCCTTCGTATGAAACTCGGAATTTATACTCACATATACTCAACATCTTTACTCAATCATCTTTGCTATAACGTTTGCTAAACATATGGCCTTCTGCATCTCTTGTCTATAAAGTCCATATGTACTGGCCCTTATCCTAAATACTCAAGTTTAAACACGTTGATCTAGGAAAAGTACTTAATAGACTCTAGGGCCCACAGCAATAAATATTATTACCAATCAATTACTTTCAGTAATTGAAGACACTTGGAGGTACAGGGTTATTCAGGAAAATAAAGTTCCTCTACTATTTTCAGTTTGAAAAATTGCAGTTTTATTCCATCTCATACACCAAAAATCTTTTACAATTTCTCAAGTTGTTCTTAAAGAATTTTAATCTTTAAAACTCATATAAAAGTTTAGAAACTTAAGATACATTATCCTTTCTATAAAATGCACAAGTTAAGCTTCGTTGACTTCCTTGTAGGACCATGAAATATGCTACAAGGAAGGGATCTTAGTGGCCATGTAATATAATTTTTCCATATATGCATTAAGAAAACAAAGCCTTCACAATTTATCTAAACTGCACATTGGAGCCAGATTTAGCACCTGGGTTCTGGTGGGTCCTGGCACTCCCCAGCTGGTGCATGCTCCTCTTAATTAGGCTGACGTTTTTTCTTCATGGAAGAGGAAAAAAGTTGCCAGTGGTTCAGTACTTGTCTACTCAGGATGAATTCTGTATTAGAGGTAAGTGTAATAATGAATTTTCCTATTACTTTCTTCTCAATCTACACAGTTTTAATTCATTCAGAACTGTTCGCCAATAATTATCAGTGAGTCAGTTTGCTTTGGGACAACAAAGAAGAAAATGACCTGGCCTTCCAGAAACTTATTATTGTTTTACACAGCAAATCACTCCCTCTCATGGGAGTTCGTTTAGTTGCTATTTCTGCATTTGTTTATGCTTCTTGTAATGACTTTGACTAGATTTTTTCCTTGTTAGCTCTTATTTCATATATAAAAATAACAGAAATTTGAAGTGTAAACAATGGCACTTTGGCCCAGGAAACAGTAGGCACACAATTTAAAAACTAATAGTATATAAATAAAGAAAATATAGAACCAAATGAATGGAAAATGTAAGGGATATAGCTAATTCTAATTTCAATACTTTTGTCATTAATCTCATTGACTGCTTTGTATGACTAATACTATAATTTTGATTCTTGCATTAGAATGTATACCTTGATAAATATGTAATTTGCTAATGACAAAGGCATTTTATCTTTAAGAAATTTCTTTGAGACTCTCAATTTGACATAGAATTTTACTAAGGCAATAAAAAATTCATTCAGGTTTTTGCATAGTTGTCTATTTTTCAGACTATGCTGAGGTACATAAAGATGCTAATCTTTACACTTTTTATGATTACTTATTTTATTTTTACTTTCATTAGTACATATATGTAATACATAATGATTACATTACATTTACTGTAGGAGATTGGTACAGATGCATAACTTTTCAGTTCTCCTTTCCCCTCCCTCCATGCCACCTCATTTATCCAACATCAGATACCTTTACTTATAAAATCCTATAAATTTCTATGTGTGTGTGTGTATATATATATATATATGAGTAAAAAGCAGACTTAGGCCAGAGAATATATAAAATGCATAAGACAAACATAATAAGTCAAGATACACTTTTAGATACCTTCTTCATGCTGCAGTACAGTTTTTTTCATTCTTTCTTTCACTTTTTCTATTATCAGTCTGTTATTTTGGATATATGAATTTTTTTTTCATTTAAGAGAAAGCATGTGATATTTAAGCTTGTGTGTCTGAGTTACTTTACTTAACAGCATGGTCTCAAGTTGCATCCATTTTCCTACAAATGATCAAGTTTTCCTGCTTTGTGGCTGAGGAATTCTGCATTGTACACAAGCACCAGATATTTTTATCTGTTTTTCATCTGTTGATAAACATATAGACTTTTCCCAAGATTTAGCTATTATGAATTGTGCTGCTATAAACATGTATATACATACATCACTGTGCTGTGATGTCTTTAACTCCTTTGGGAATATACATAGAAAGGTCAATGGAATGTCTAACTTTGGTTTTGAGGAATCTCCATACCGATTTCCACAAGGGTTGTATCAGTTGGCAGTCACTGCCAACATCATCATTTTGGATTTCTTCACTCAAGAATTGGATGAGATTGAATATATATTACTTTTTTTTTTTTTGGTTTTTCTCTGGTACCAGGAACCGAACTCACGACCTTGTGCTTGCCAGGCAGGCACTTTTGCCACTGAGCTAAATCCCCAGCCCCGAATATATATTGCTTTAAATTGCAAATTCTCTGGTAATTTGTAACAACAGCGATAGGAAACTCATACAAGTCAAAACATCACAAAAAGTAATCAGGAATTGGCAGACTGCAAAACAAAGTAAGACATTGTACTACATATTGCCTTCAATAATTTGCTCCAACAAAAAGAAATATGTAGTTTAAAAATGAACAGAGAGAAAAGAATCATCATTCACTACTGCTACTCAAAACATACCTGGGCTGCTGTAATACAGTAATGTCTCAGGTCAGGAATGCTGCCATTTACAAACAATCTGGATCTCAGATAAAAGTGCTCAGCACAATTTTCCTTCCATGTGCAAACTCTACATCAGTTGAGGAACACAACTGTGGCCAACTTTCCTACAGGAAGAAAAATGCAGCCATCCTACAAAGATTGTAAACAAATGAAGTTCATGAATCCAGCTACCATTGTACTCTAATTGAAAGTACACTTGGATGCAAAGAATATTATCCAGGTAAAGCACAATTTATAATGAAGGATCTGTATTTGAAGAGAACGTTGCTGTCCTAAACATGGATGCTTCAGATGACAGAGACTTTATATACATCAAGCACAACTGATAGCACTATAAAGAAAAATAGACAAACCCATGATATCATGAGAAATTTTACTAGCCCTCTCCATGATATGCAGAATAAGTAGAAACTTAACAAATCTGTGGAAGACATAAGTGATGCTATCAACAAATAGGAATTCTTTGACATTTATACAGCACAGCATCCAAGAACATGCAGTAGGCATTGTTTTCAAGTATAAACAGACTATGGAATTTATAAAGAAAGACCATCTTCTACATATAAAACAAGTCATGGTGCTTTTAAAATGATTAATATCATGTGAACTATGTTTAGCGATTGTAATGAAATTAAAGTAGAAATAAATAACAAAATATCTCTTAAAATCCCCCCAAAATGTAGAAACTAAAAATAGAACATACCACGCTAAATGTGGTAAAGATCATTTATGAAGAAAGTCCAACTTACCTATTCTATGAACTTGCCAAAAGTCATATTGATGTTTTATTATGTAGCCTGATACCATTTCAAATAACTGGGGCCTGTGGATTTTGGTTTCATCCCCTTTGATGTCCTTGGATCAACTTTGGGGGAATTGGGAGTTTGTAGAAGCATTTTGTGGGCTTGAGTTCTCATGATTCTATGTGTTTGTTTTTTGTGCTGAGTCTTATGGTTTGATTTTAATGTCAAACTTTGTTTCTAGTATGGAGACCTCTTTAGTTAATTCTACCTTCATTTGCTTTCTCTGGGTGTGGCTAACTACCGACCTTTGTCTCCATCCCAGGATCAAACCACCTCTGTGTCAGTAAAGTCAGAGCTTGCAGCATATTTGACCCAATACACAATCTGCCGGAATGGGCCACAATATTGTTGATGACCTGAAGGCTATCCAGATATTGAAATCTGAGGAAAATCAATTAAGAGAACCAGGTATGTCTCCTTGGCTAGAATCATAAAGTCTGCATCAATTATACAATGAAACACAACAATGAATATTGACAAACACTAAGAACCACTAAAGTACCACCCTTCCCCATAAAACAGAGATTTACAGTGGAAACGCTAAGACAAACCAAATATTGACCTTCAGATGATGTACACTGAATATCTATACATGGAACTGCTTTACCTCAACTAAAAATAGCATAGTATTCCACAATAATATCATAGAATTAACTGTCTAAGATTCATAAAGCTTAATAGTGATACTAATAAATGTGAATGGAGTGGAGAACTAGAGAATGAAACAAACAAGATTTAAAAAATTAATGAGATAGGAAAGGGAGGAGAGAAAAGTAAGGCAGGGAGTCTGAGGACTAAAACGATATTAAGGGGCTGGGGATTTAGCTCAGCGGCAAAAGCGCCTGCCTGGCAAGCGCAAGGTCATGAGTTCGGTTCCCGGTACCGGAGAAAAACCAAAAAAAATAAAAATAAAAAATAAAATGATATTAATAGTGATGCAGAGTGCTGCAAAGAGTGAACAGAAAAAAAATACAAAAGATAAACAGCAACCCCAGCTGATGCAAGATAAGAAAAGAATTTGAAGAGAAACAGCTAAAAGGAAGTAAAAGAAGAGAGAGAAAAAATGGGAGAAAATTTAGAAAAGCTTATTCTAGAAACCTGAGGAGGGAAAGATAAAAGTGATACCAAACAGAAAAAAAATTTTAAAAACATTTGAGCCAGAGAAAGTTTTCCTGTGTCCTTGATGAGTGGTTTCTTTCCCAGGTTTGTAGTTGTGAGATCCAGCCAATCATGATTTTCTCTTCAGCTTTACGGCTTATGGGCTTTTGAGGTACTTCCTGCAGCAATATAAGTGAATGGCATCATGATGCCTAAAGTGTAGTTCCTGAAATCAAAAGAGGTGAGCTAGGGAGGTTGTGTATAGACTAGATCTACTGAGATGGGTGTGTCCCTGGTCCAGGGGAAGCTTGCTTCACTCTGATACTGCTTCTGATAACCAGACATAAACCATTGCCCATTTGCTGAATATATGTGTTTCTTTGAAAACGTTATTCAGCTCCTATTATATTCAGGTTATTATAGCATTAGAAATGTCTAATGATTTTTAATGATCTTTTCTATTTATTTTTTTCATTCATTAATTGTATTGGCACATTTTACATTTACATAAGAATCACATTCATCATAAGCAGTTGTACCTGTACATGATATAACTTGATTATTTTTTCCATTCCCCTACCCTCACTTCAACTCTGCTTCCCTTCCACATTTACAAAAGCTTTGTTTCCCTCTTTTCCCTTCCTTTCTTTCACTCTCTTGCTCCCTAGCTCCACTTCCCATTTGAATATTTTCTTCCTATTTCACACTCTATTACACATTTTGCTCCTTATCTACACTTTTGGATTCTCACACCAGAGAAACAGTACACTATTTACACAGGTTTCAATTCAACTTTTGAAGTTTAACTGATAACGCACTTTGTGGCTCCTTCATTGTTTTCAGATAGGCTGCCTGGATACAAAATGAGACTTTATTTCCCATAGAAGTTAATGTTTTAAAGGGCTTAAAGTGTTATTTTCTGATTGCAAAGTGTAAGACTTCAGGTAACTGGCCAGGTGTGGTGGTGCACGCCTGTAACCCCAGTACTCAGGAAGCTGAGTCAGGAGGATTGTTGCGAGTTCAAGACCAGCCTGGGCTACACAGTGAGCTCAAGGCCACATTGAACTGCATAGTGAGACCCTTACTCAAAAAGACAAAAAAAATAACTTCAGGTGACTCTGTATCCACCAGATATCCACTGAGGGCAATGTGCATCTGGTCACAGGAAGGTCTACTTCAATAGTGCCTGTTAAATATCCAGATGTATAAGGACCTGTATGGTGAGTGTGTGCATTTCTATGAAATTATATTCAGCTTTTATGGCAAGCAGGATATAATAGTGATATGAATGTCTAAGAAGCCTCAATTCAAGGTGTGAAGTTTACTGGTATCAAACTTTATTCTCCTACTTTGTTTTAAATTTAGATGCCTGAATATGTCATGGGGATTTACTTGCATAGAAATAAATTGCAGAATAGTCCTTCTAGTAGAGGTCCTAACTGCAGATAACTGCAGCTAGGAGTATTCGTGTACAGACTAGATTCTGGTCACTAGAATTCCCACTTCACTACAGTAGCACTCCTCAGATATCCAGATATATCGCGACCCATTTTCTGAGTATGTGTTTCTTTGAAATTGCTACTATGGTCTTGTGAAAAGGACACCATAGAGACATTCTGAATGGCTCTGAAGCCGCAGTTGGAATTTTGAAGTGTAAGTGATTGTCAGGCATTTCACCTGTTTTTATTTCAGATTGCCTCCCTACACATATGAGGAATTTAGTTCCATTGGAATTTAATGTCACAGAAGTGCCTAAAATTCAGTTTTGTACAATGATCCTGTGTTAGAACTATTTCTGTATAGACTGGCTACAATGAAATGTATTTGCTACTCTCACGTGATGGTCTATTTTGTGTGAATATTGCTTTTGAGATAGATATCCAAATATATAATGACCCATTTGTTGAAAGTGAATATTTCTTTGAAATTCCTATTTATTTCCTCTGAAAGAGGGGCTACTGGGACTTTATGCATGTCCCAGAAGCCTCAAATGTGAAGGCTCACACATGACAAACATTTCTCCTCCTATTTTCATCCTCAGGTTGCCTGCCTATATATGTAATGGAAGTTTACCTCCCACAGAAGGTCATATGGTAGTAGTGCCTACAGTGGTGTTTCTCATTGCAAATAATAAGCCCTATGAGTGTTTGCAGGGACTCAAAATGCAATGAGATGGATGTTCCTGTGGTCACGGGAAGCTTTGCTTCACTCAGATTCAGTAGTGCCTCCTTTCAAAACCTAATTCATTCTGCAGTTCTTATCACAAACTGAATTGGTTATGAACCACATAAAATTTCTGCTTAAGCTTCAATGTAAGTGGGATCACTCTATTCTGATGCCTATGAATGTGATCACAGACTGATTTTGGTTACAAAGTGAGTTACACTTTTCCATAAGGCTCAGTGTAAATAAAGTTAATATGATAGTCACCATATGTATATTTTAAACAGAAAAATACAAAACAAAGTACAATCTAGTCCAGCACAATGAGAAGAGAGAGAAAAATACCCCTGCTTGAGGCGTCTTCTGGAGCAGACAGGAAGGTTGGGTGGGGAGGAGGTTATTGTCCACAGGGAGATTCACCCTATCTAAGAACATCAGAAAGATCACTTGCAGGGGTTTCTTCTCTCTTTTGTCTTTTAGCAGCAGGGTGAATTTTGATGGAAAATCTGCAGTGGGACTTGTTTTGTCCCACACTGTGTAACTCTTCAAAAGTGAAAGGATGTTCTGGTACATCAGATTCAACACTGCATTCATTACAGTTATGTTGGAGTTGTGCTTCTCAAGGAAATCCTGGCACTCATGCCATTTCTCCTGAATGGGTTTTATCACATTACTGCCATCCTCCTACCTGCCTTCCTCTTCCTCAGCAGTATGCTCCTCAATAAGCATCTTGTGCTGCTCACTCTGGAGTTCAGCAAGTTCTTCCAACATCAGCTTCTACATATGGTCCTCAACAAGATCCTCTAGGTCTACATCACCAAAATCCAGAGCCATGCTTTTGACTGTGGATGCAACTTTCTCCACTACCTATGCATCAAGCCCTTCAAAGTCACATTTAGTGACACTTTTTGGCCACAGTTTCCGAGAGGTTATGTTGCAAGTATGTTATGTGCCAGCATCCCAGGATTTGTCTCTAAGGTTTGGCAGTGGTGGAAATGTTTTTCTGGTGCTTTATCACCATCAAAGATATCTCTTCAGTGACATTAAAGTACCTGGAGAACAGCACCTTTGTGTATAGGTTGTTGATGTTGCAAATCCCTTTCTGGTCCATTGGCTATAGGAGAGGTGTCATGTTGGAGGGCAGGAACTTGAGCTTGATGAAGTCATACTCAGGGTTACTCAGTGTCCACTTCATTCACCAAAGCTGGACGTTGATCCAGGTAACAGTCTATCTGAAACCTTTCAGACAGTTGGTTTTGAGAAAGATATTTCTTAATGTTGAATGTAAAAACCTCATTCAGTCATTCCATGAACAGTTGACTCATGACCCCACATTTTGATTTGGTCCTGCACATGACAAACAGTAAGAACACCTTCTGTGCCTTGAATGCAGAGAGGCTTTAGGAATGGTATATACACCAGGAGTAGCTCAGTCTTCAGACCAGCACTTGCCTTTGCACACTGCAGAAGGAGAAGGTTCAATCTTTCCTTTGTGGGATTTGGCCACAGAAGTGCCTTTTTCTCCAGAGTGGTACAATTTCTCTTCAGCATCTTCTACTAGAAGAGCCCTGTTTCAGCACATGTGAACACTTGATGACTGATGCATCCTTTGGATCCTGAATTCCATATATTTTTTTCTTATATGCTTCTGTAGTGTTCTTGTCAGCACTGGAACCTACACCATATTTTATCACACTGTGGATACCTCTTCTCTTATGAAATTTATCATTCTGGCCTCAGGCCTCAAATCCATCACTTGTTGCATTCATAGGGAGGTTTTCTTGCAGTAGATCACTGTGCAGTTTTCTGACTTTTTCACATCATGCTTCACTGTCATGTGTTTCTTATTCAACCACACTAACAAAGGTTTTTTCGTATCATGCAGCACTGATGTCCTCTGCTTCTCTAACCTCATTTCTCCTTTTTCCACATCAGCTGCTTGAATGGTATCTTTATTCTTTAGAAGATTTGAGATTGTCAACTTCACCATCTTGTACTCTGAGACAATATTAGTCACAGGAATATCATGTTCATGCTTTTCTGCAATTGACTTCTTTAATTCAATTAGTATTTTCTTCAAAACTTAATTTTTATCATTCTTGCATTGTATCCTATTATTTTCATTACCACTGTGCACCTTTGGTTCACCTTGATTGTGGCTCTGCACATTCTCCTTGCTTTTGTTTTCTTTTTACTACTGTGCTTGCTCTGCACTTTCTTTGGAACCATGCTAGATTGAGTAATACTTTGTAACACTCTATGTACCAAAATGCACACTGAGAAGCATCACATCCAGTGTACACACATTTGCCTTTGTTATTGTACCAAATTATTACTGTGCAAAGACATCATAATGTACCACATAATTAGAATTATTAAGTGACAAAATGCAGAACTTCCCACATTCTCCAAAATCAAACTGGTACTACCAGTAGAATAACTCCACACGACCCAAGCATTGAAAAGTATCTCTGTGAAATGATATGAAGTATGGACATCAGTGAAAAACTAACAGCTGTCACAGGCAATGAAAAATAGCTGGGCTGAATATGTGGCTAAAGATAAAACTCCAAAGTCAAGGCATGCTTTTGATACTTAGGATATTAGCAGTTCCCTCTTACTAAACTGAGGATCATGTGATTCATGTGAGAAATGAATATCCTCCTTATGTAGAGTTAGTATCACTTCTTCAACTTGGATATTTCATTTTCTTACATAAAGCAAATGAACTCATTGAAATAGCAATACTATTTTCTATTTATGGATTATTTATTATATATTGTATATTGTTTGGTATGTTTATTTTATTCAAATATCAAAACAACCCTCTGATTTATGTGGCCCCAACAACTTTCACAAATATTCTAAGTGAATGCATGTTAATACTATACTCTTATGAAGTTGGAAGTCAGAATAAGGTCAAAATGATTTAAAGTGTTCTCCTTGAGAAGAAAATGATGGAATATACCAAAGAGAAAATCTATGTTGACATCTCACAGTGGAATTACATTTTCACATTAATGTTGGGACACCTTTAAGAGAAATATCTGTTTTCTAATGAAATATATACAATACTTAATAAACTTTGCTAAAGGAACCACATTAGGTCTTTATAAATAACAAATGATCAAACATGCAAGAAACTTAGCATGGGGAGATTCTAAGCCTGAGACATTATTTTGGATAGTGAATTGTTTCCAGGCAAAAGAGATTTTTTTCCCAATACATAAAGTTTCTATTTGGCTAGTAAAGTAGTAACTTGAAATTATCGTCATTTCAATAGTGTTTCTTCTCAAAAGCTATGTGCAAAGGCACACATTAACCTACAATAATACTACAATTGTACTATGCATGAGGGTTATAATTAGATACTAATATGTGTGTATTGAAGTTAATATACTTTCATACTAAGGTCTGCATGTGATTTTGAGCACAGAGGGGTAATATATGGAGAATATTTTAGTGAAAAATTTCATACCTCACATTTAATGATTCAGAAAGCTAGGATTTATTATTATGATTATATAAGCACTATCATTACCCAATAATAACAGAAAATAAAAAGGAATCCAAAATTATTTAGAGGACTAATCATCTTCTGATTATTGAATGTTTAATGATCCTGAAGAAAAATAATCAGAAATATCATTGTAGTCTTTACACAGGAGTATATTAATACTTTCTGTGTACTGCAAACTTGAGCAAGAATGATGAGGTCACTTCTGTTGTAGAAGGAAATAGCATTATTAATCAACAGTGATATCACATGAAGATCCAATTCATTGACTAGAAAATTCATTTTTAGACTAAGTATCAAGAAAGCAATTAAAAGTTCACTTTAAATGCTCTGCATAAAACTGTTTAATGGAGCAGAAAACATCTTACTGTTCTATTACAATGACCAATTTGAGCACTTTTCTATATAGAATCTTCCAAAACAACACTGCTTAGTAAAGATAAACTTACTCTAAAGTTATATCCCATTAGAAGTGACTCATCTGAATGTTCTCTGATATTTTTGGAATTTCTTTTTCCACATCAGGTGATAACGTCGAGTAAATTTTAAGGACATTGCACATTTTCCATACTATATTATTTCTCCCCAGTATTAATTTTTTTACATACATTAAGGTTTGAGATATGAGTGAAGGCTTTCCTCCAACTTAATATTTGTAAACGATGTTTTAAAAATAAATAGTTGACTTTTTGAGGTGGTTTCAGAGAATGTATTTCTTCATTTGGTGTATATGTGAGGGTTACATATGTCTTTTCTGATGCAAGATAAGGACTGAAATTCTATTAATTCTTTGTGACATTTTTCTCTATGGTTTCTCTCCAGTATAAATTCTCTAATGATGATTAGAGGTGAATAATTATTACAGACACTGCAGAAGACTAAACCTGATAGAAATTATAAATGAATATAAATTGCATGGTGTTGTCTTATATCTAAATAGTAGGGAAAGTGTGTCTAAATTACTTCTATGATGGAGCTTTGTCCACTAGAAATGATCTGTAAAGGTGGAGTAATTGTTGAAGGCTTTCCTGTCATCTACATCCCTATAATGTTTCTCTGCAGAATGAATTCTGTTGTGGTAAGAGATGAACAATTCTTAAAGGATTTTCCACATCTTTAAATTGTAGGATATCTCTCCAGGAAGAATTGTCGTATAATAGTTTTTGAGCATTTAGTTAAGTGCTTTGCAACGGTCTTTGCTGTTGATGGGTTTCTCTCCACTATGAATTCTGTAGAATCAAGAAAGGACTTGAGTATTCTCTATGGCCTTGACACAGTCTGTTCAGTTGTAGGGCTTTGTCCGGGGAGAATTCTCTAGTGATGAGTAAGAGCTTGTTTATCATCAACAAAGGGAGAGAGAGAGAGAGAGCAATAAATATAGATAGTACAATTGGAGGCCAAGAAAGAAAAGTAAAATCTGTGAATTTGCAAGTTGGTGGATTATACTTTTGCAAACAGGGTTTGAGTGGTGCCTTCTTCAGGTGTGGGACATGCAAGACAGAAGAACACACGTTAGAAAAGAGTGTAAATGTACAGCGTGTTGTGGAATGCTCTCTGGAATGTGCTGAGATGAGTTGGGCTATGGGACTTCCACCAGACAGCTGAACTTTCAGAACTGTAGGGAGAGATGGGCAGAAAACTCAGCCAAATGCATGTCTTAGATGGTTAGACTATGGGAGTCAGAAGCGAAATGCCTGGAGACAGAAGAAAAATTCTACTGAGCATCCTTACCCCACTCCCACCCCAGACGCAAATAAACTGCGTTTGAATTTTCTGGACTGCGATTCTGTCAGACTCAGACTCATGTCCATTGCACTGACCAAGTGCTCATTGCTGAAACAGGCTTATCCTGGAGGCGGATTGTATGCCTCTTTGTAGGACACAGCATGAAAGCAAATGCATCAAATCTATGTGTTAGGGTGGGGACAGGTCCAGCTGCTGCTGAGAAGGTGGGGCTTGACCATGGCCATTATTATGGTTTGATCATGATTGTCCCCCAAGGTCCACATGTAGTGAGACACAGTACTTTTGGAAGGTGAGTGACTTGTGAGACTGTGCTGCCTTGCTATTAGATGATGGGTCCTGATTAGGTGTACAGCAAGGGGGATATGAACTTGAGGAGGAAAGCTCCCTCCCCAGCTCATCTCTTTTCTGCATCCTGAACACTATGATGTGAGCAGCTTCCCTTCTCTTCAGATCCTTTCTTATGTCACTCACAGTCTT
>NW_004955556.1:35424-37599 GCF_000276665.1 Chinchilla lanigera | reverse complement strand
ATCAAGTCAGGACTGCTGTTAGTGTACAGTTTACAGTGGTTAAAGTGCAGGATCAGGAAGTTCTCAAGCATGGGACTCAGGTGTAAGTACAAACTCACTGTGCTGCTCTTTTGGGAGTCTGTCAGCAACTGCTTAGGGCAAAGTTTGTGATGGGTTGGACAGTTAAGCACCACTCTGCATGGCATGATGATGTCTCTGTTCCTGACATGACCAGCTGAGTATCCATTTTATCCTGTCACCTTCTTTGTCTTCAGACCAACCAACATAACCCTGTGATCTACATCCAGGCTGGGCTCAGCAGCAAAAGGGCAAAAATTTGGGCCCTAGACCAGGTGATTGAATTACCTTAACCATAAAAGATCTGGAACTCTGACTGACAGCAAAGGGTTACTAACTCTTCACTGTGTTAATGTGAACACTCACCATTTCTCCAAGCCTCATTTCATATGTCATAGCCACAGATCCTGGCTCCTGTGAGTCACACAGTGGCTCAAAGAATATCCTACATAGTGAAAGCAAAGTCTTACCTCTAGGTTCAGTGCTCTTTCTTTGCTGAGAGGTGCAAGCACAAAATACAAGTCACCATCTATAAAGAGCTAACATCAAAGTAGTATTTCACATAAACAGTCAGACACGTTAACATTAAAGTCCAACAGATATAAGTAATGCCTTTCCAATTCATTTCTGAGGAGGAAGAACACAGCAGAGCAGATACAGGACAATTTCAGTCAAGTGGGATATCTTGAAAAATGTCATTTTGAGCTCCTGGGACAGCTGTAAACTTTGGTGTGAGACCCAGGAAGACCACCTAACTGTAAGAATACAGTGGTTTCAACAAGGTACATCTACATTAAGACCTTTCAGTATCCCTGCACTTTTGCACTTGGGGGAATGGTAAAGATTATGCACTGGTAATTCCTGCAGTTGCTGACCTGTGGTCCATTCTTCAGAGCCCATAATTTCTCTGTGTGACTCACACTCCACACACATTCATGGGGGCCCTCTACCGTGAGCAGGCAAAAAAAGTCATGTATGCCTGCTGTTAGCCCTGAGGAACTTGCAGACATCTGCAGTGGCACAAAAGAGGAAGGGCTTTCAGAAATAAGGGGACTCTGGGGATAGATGCAACACTCTGCTCTCTGAGGGTTCAAACACTTGAAGCAAAAAGCATTCATCAGAAGTAAACAGGGAAGGAAAAATTACTGCAATGTATGGAAAAGAACATCACTCCCCACATCCTAGTATATGAGGTTGTGCCAGGGTGTATCTTACTAGGGCAACAAACTAGATACTCATTTTAAATTCAAAGTCAGAAACATAAGACATAGCAGTCTTGGCTAGACTAAATCGCATTTATCTCATATCTCTGGCAGAGCACAGGACTCACTCACTCATGTTTCTGTGGTGGTAAACCCACAGATCATCAGTTTGTGCTGCCCGTTACTAGAAGAGAATGTACATGCACACACACATACACACACACACACCCACCAACCCACGCACATGCACATACACACAGGCCATTGAGTACAGCGGCAAGAGAAATGCCTGGGAGCAGTCCTCTGCTATGTGACTATGCAGCTGTACATGCATACTCAATGCACCCAAAATCAGAGCCCATCAGACCAATTTCAACACACATGCAACACCCCAATCAGGAGGAAGCCGGCACAGGGATCTGGAATATTTCCTTTTGCATGTCCTGATATTTTAACAACAGATGTTCACATGAAACATTGGGAGAGAGCAGCAAAAGCAACCATGCAACATGTAACTCAGGCTGAAGCTATACCTCAGCCTGAGTGGAAGATCTAAGACCATAACAGTGGCTGAGTATTTATTTCGAAGCCAGACATAATAGCCCTTAAAGGAGGCACTGGAAGTGGCAGCTGCTCAGATGCCATAAAGATACGCACTATACTATGTTGTTGTGGTGATAAGCTTGTAAAATGTTTGGCAAAAACCGCCTGAATAATTGCATCATGTGAAGCATATGATTACAATAATAACTCACCAAAACCTACCAAGTAGTGATGGAAATAGAAATTTTATACTATAGTTGGACAGAGAGTAAAGCTTCTCTTCCAATTTCCATTTTCTGTATAATGCAATATTTTCTAGTATTCCTTAAAGTGCATAGATTATGGGGCAAGTGAACTGAAAAGTTGTTAGAAA
>NW_004955556.1:8189-33542 GCF_000276665.1 Chinchilla lanigera | reverse complement strand
CCAGAATTACCCCTTTTTTGAAGACTTTCTCCCTCTCTTCAGATTTCTCCCCACACAAATGTGTTTACATTGCTGTCATCCCTTTGTTGTGACTCTAACACTGCTGCCTCTTATGTGGCTCACTCTCTTATGCCTATGCCAGCCCCTCATCTCCCCCTTCTGAGCTTAACCAACTTTACTTGGTCTCTGACACCGTCACTGTACTGAAACACACTTGCCAAGCAAATCGAGGCCTGGAAGCTTATACAGCAGTTGTCCGTTCTAAATCCCTTTACCCACCCATTCCTAATAGGTAAAGATCTCTGCCTTTGCCTAGGAGCATGAGCCAAAATCCTACACTGAACATGCCCTACTCCAATCTGTATATAGTTCCTGTTATCTCTACCAACATTTGTAACCTGACAGCTTTCTGTCCTGAGTTTCCACTGGTCATTGGTCACCAGCATCACTGTTTTTCTTCCTAACCTTTCTTCTCTGTCTCTAATCTGAATCACAACTGAAAATTCTCATATACCTGAGCAATACCCCTTGGCTATTTCACTAGATCTAGAGCTCACAAGCAACAAGAGTGTTGCTCTATCTCTTTCCTCTTCCCCAGCAAAAGGACTAGGTATCGAGTGAATGTTTATAAAAATTCTTGTCCTATTTGAGCATCCTGACCAAACCCTCTCTTACCTTGCTTTCTCTGAGTGCCCTCTCCTCCCTTTTTCCCTCTGCTCTCTCTACTCCTTTGGAGACTTTTTCTGTTAGATGCCAAAGGTGGACCAATGAGAACCTCTGCCCAGTTTTCACTGAATCCATTCCTCGCACTTCAACAGCCAACTTCCTTCTTCTGATACAAATTTCTGTTCCTGCCCCATACATCCAAATGATAAGCAGACATCTCACTGTTATCTCAATTAACATCAAGTCTACCTTGTCTACAAGGACAGTCCCTCCTCCAAACCAGCTCTCCTTGCTGCACTAAGGACTGCTACAATTGGAAGTGTCCCTGAGGGGTTTCTGTTCAAGCACAGGGCTCGAACCTCCTCTCCAGTCCCTGACTACATGCCATAGGTGGCACTACTGATCTAAGTGCTCTTTCTCTGCAAACCATATGGATGACTTTCCACAACACATTTCAGACAGGAAGGAATAGAGCAATCTGAACCACTTGGATATTTATCATTTATTATTATACATATGATAAAATCTCATTTTCAGAATTCTGTATGCATAACACAAATATGAGGACACAGCTGCTGCTTCTCAGGCTGACAAAGCTTTTCTGACAAGTGCTGCTCCTGTCATCCTGAGCAGCATCATGAGCAGACACAAGCTGTCAGTAGGGGTGCACTGAGGCCAGTCACCTGAGAAACAGAGTACTGAAGGCAGGGAATTTCCTGAAGACATCCTGGGACCTATTTTGACCTGCATGGAATCGGTCTTTGTGGCTTATGTGGTCTCATTATTGCTTTCCTTCCCACCCCACACCATGTGTACTGTTCAGGGTGTTGTGTGTGTGTGTGCTGAGGTGTGCGGGGGAGGCTCTTCATTTGCCTTTAACTGCAAGGGTATCGTGATAAGAGTAAAGACACCATTTAAAACATAATTGGCCCAAGTATATTTATTTGCTTTCCTTTGATAGGCTTTGTTATGGTTTGTGTTTAGATGTCCCCACAGTCTCCTGCTTTTCCAGAGGTGGCTGAATATAGAATGTGCAGTGCTAGGACTAAGGGTGCTGAGATTACTGGTGAGTGATTGTTGGATCACTCCACTGATTGGATTGGCGTTGCCCTAATCCCAGTAGACTGAATACAAAATAAAGGACAGAACAGGCTTTCCTCCAGGTATTTTTCTTGTTTCTTTCCTGTATTCCACTGCTATGAAGTGTTGCCCTTCTACCATGTGCCACCCTTCCTTGGAGCCTGCCCATTCTAGATGGATAACCATCACCCAAAGAAAGGAGAACTGAAGCCATGAATTTCCTAGGACACATCCTGCCACCTATTTTGACCTGCATGGAATCATCCTCTGTAGTTCACATGGTCTCATTATTGCTCTCCTTCCCACCCGACACCATGTGTAAATCTCACTGCAGTCTGTGAGCTAAATACATCTTTCCTGTTTTAACTTTGTATGTTTTGTGTTTTGTCTCAACAATGAGAGAAAGGCTTCACTTAATAAAGTGTCCTGATAATATCAAAAAAGTTATTATTGCACATTGAGCTGGAAACCATGCAGTGTTAAAAATAGTAGCAGTAAATTTATAAGTAGGTCTGAGTTCAGGATCATGCTCATAGTATTCCTCTGTAAGATTTTCTCTCTGTTTCTCCACCAGAAGTTTGGTATTGGCCTCTTCTAGCTACTCATTATCCTGGTTTAGCTTACTGGACAATGATTTTCTAGTTTTGATTTCTTCTGTATAGTGTTACTTATATTTTTCCAGTTGTATTTCATTGGAATTTTCTTGCATTTTCAGTTTAGAGAGCTCGGACTCCAGGGCTTTAATTCTGAGTTCCCACTGAGTTTTCATTCAAGCATTATTACTTTGTCTTACCTGCTCTAAATGTTCTTGAGGTGCTGCTTGTGTCTGTAAAAATAAATTGAGTTGTTTAATTTTTCTACTACATCTTGTCTTGCTCACCCACTCCCATGGATGAGGTCCCGGGTTCAGTTCCAAGCACTGGCATGCATGAGGTCCTAGGTTCAGCTCCAAGCACTGGATGGCTATTTTGAGAAGTTTTAGGTCTCTTTTCTTCATATGCAAAAATTTGCCTTCTTGGCTTATCCTTTGCGCTCTTCATTTGTTTCTTTTCTAACCGTTTTGCTACTTCCAGTCTCCTTTCCCTTACAGCAAGAAGAAGTGGTGTGAGGCTATCCTTGTTTTTGTCTCAGCATTTGCACTGTGAAAGCAGTTTTCCCGCCATCGATGTGTTTTCACTAGATCACATAATGAAAAGCAGTGTTGTCCCTGGCATTGGCAACATTTGGATTTGCACCATGTTCCAAGAGAGCAGTCTCACATTTCTCCTGGTTGCATTGCACAGCCTTAAGCAGTGCAGTATTATTGTCACTGTCACTGGCATCAATATCACACTTCCTCTCTACCAGGAGTCACCACTCGTGGATGGCCATAGGCACAGGCAAAATGCACAGCAGTCCTGAGCTTTTCGTCTCTGTCATTCAGGCCACTTTTCCCAAGAAGGAGATGCTGCACTCTGGCCACATAGCCCTCTCTCCCAGCCTTGTGGAGCTAGTGCATAGACCTGTTGAAGACGCCGCACTGCACACCTCTGGATCTCCATCGTGGGTACACGGGGCTCAAGGGCACCTCACCCTTACTGCTCAATCTATTTTATTTTTAAAAGTAAATTATTTGTGAAGATGAATTCTATAACGTTAAAACCAAAAATTTAGTTTTACCTTCTCTTTAACCTAAAAAATGACAGACTCTGCTTTTACCAAAGAAAATCATAGAACACACTGGAACAGGGGAGAGACTCAGCTGATAAAACAAGTTAACTTACTGCATGTCTCAGCCTCTACACAGACTTTCCTGATTCAGTAAACACTTCTTTATAATTGCCTAGGCATTGCCCGCTTCCTCAACTCTAATTCCTGGAAGCACCTTGAACCACCCTCCGGGTAATCTATTGTGTCGTCCTTTCATTTGCCCAATCAAGTTTGTTCCCATTTAAAGAGACAGCAAAAGAGAGAATTATCCTTCTGCCTAGAAGCATCATCCCACTCATACTGCTCTCAGGTTTAGGGCTGATCAAACAACACTTAAGGGAAGATAGGGATCTTCCATTGCCCAAGTAAAAGTGGCTCCCATTCCAATCATTACCCAATTTCACTTTCTCCTCTCACCTCAATACCCAAATTTCTTGTATGGCAGTAGTGTCTACCCCATTTGTTCTAGTATGTAAGGATCAGCAATAGGATTGGGGCTGTCTCTCTAGCACTGTTCACCCTGTATCTTGAACGTTCTCTGGCTCTTCAATAAACATTTGTTTCAGTGTACTCAAAACTAACTTATCTTCTCCAGGTTTTCCCATTTCCTCTAAGATTTCTTCTAATAAACAAGATCAACAAAACTAAAACAACAGACTCTTTGCTCACAAAGTCATGTTCAGTATCTCAGGTTTATGCTGCTTATCATTCTCCTACCCTTGCCTGCCCTTTTGCCAGTGTCTCCGAATATTCCATTGTCCACAACCCTCTCCCCTTCCACTACAATCCCAGAACAAGCCCATTGGCTTCACTAGTAAATTTAGGACATTTGTTACTTTGCTTTTATTTCCTTTCAATTAAAATGAATGTGCACACATGGCACAGAGTGGTGACTGCTGTCTCTGAGTTCTACAAAATTTAAGTGGAACTAAGTAAAATATGAGAAAGCTCTAAGACACAAGTCTAGATTATGGATGAAATATCCAATGCATTCTGGAAGGCTTTTTCCTGTATTTGGCATATATGCCACTTTCAGGTCAGTCTGAGCTAGCAGTTAGCCAAAAGCAGACTCAATCAATTCCTAACTTTGTACCTTAATCTACAATAGAAAGAATGTACACAGATTTCCTTTGCATTCAGAAGGGTCTGATGAGATGCTCAACACATGAGAACATGTAAAGCATAAAGAATTATATAAAAGTCTTATTTATGCTTTTCTTCTCTTATTAGTACATGTTTGCAATACATTACCCATCTAATTTTCTTTCTTTGTAAAATAAGAGTGTTACTGTATGCCATCATGCTCAGTGTAAGTTTTCATAGGTACTTACGTGGTTTTCATTGGAAGATATAATTCATATATTTATTCCTTCTTTACTGATTTGCAATGTTCTGAAAAGTCAGCATCCACACTTTCTACTGCCAGGAGCTACGCAGCCTTATCGGACATTAGACTGCATGAAGCGGAGCTCCTCCACACTGTGGTTCAGTGCTTCATCCCACCTGACTTCTCTGTTGTAGCCTCTAATGATCCACACTCTGGATCAGCCTCATCACCAGTTCTCGGTATTGCCCTAACTGTTTAATCCTCCATCGGTGATTTAGTGATTGTCACTGGATGTGACACTCCTCTACTGTATGAGACCTCTTTTTATTTATGTTCCTTAGGAACACTCTACTCAGTTTCATAGATATTAAACAACATTTCCAGGTCACAAGTTACTCCTTTTTTTCATTACATATGGCTGGGTTAAATACTTTAATACTCTGGGGAGGGTGAAGTGAGAAAACAAGGTGGTATCTAAGAAAGCACATACGAGTCATCCCATAAAGTCTACTTCTACAGGTGATATATCTGGAATTTAGTTATTTTGATCTCTTTTTTAAAGAGAGCTTCCCCTAGCTATAATCTATCCAGCATGTCTATCAGGCCTCCTTTGTCTAAGAAAGAAACTAAGAGGCGAGGTACTCTTCATTAAAATGAAGAATGAACCTCAAGACTTTTCCTGTGTAGTATTGAAATAGATTCTGCTAAGTGGGACTCATACATCTTTCTGATACAACGATTTCCACTTCACAGGACAGTGTTACCATTAAGCAGAGCTCTCTGGGAAAAGCAGTTGAGAGGATTCCAAGTTGAAGCCCAGCCTGGGAGGCTCTGTGATATAGAGACCCTGTTTCAAAATACATTTTTTACTAAAGGGAAAGGAACAGAGCTAGGTGCAAAGGCCTTGCATTCAATTCCCAGCACTTTAAAAAGAAAAAGTACAGCCTTCTTTCAGCACAGTCTTCTTTCAACTTGTAACTTACAATTGTTTTGCCTACACTGATCACTTTCCAAAATTCTAGGAATAAAATTCAGAGTTCCTTTCTTCCTTCCAGCAGGTTCCTTTCACTTTAACTTTCTTTGCAATTGTGCAATGTCCTGTTGGCAAGTGGAGAGGAAAGAAGGAGAAGGGATGGCAGCAAACATCCCAGAGATGGCAGGGTCTAGTACATTACCTCATAAGACTTTACTTTCCTAATTAGACCCTAATGCCTGTTTTCTCTGCAAACCTTGGGCCAACATCCCATCATCTCATGATCAGCCTCAGCTGTCCTTTGGCACAGGCAAAAAAAACTATGGAAATATATTTTTTTGAACTGGCAAATGTGATGTAACCAGAACTCCATTGGCAAAAACTTGGTTGGAAAAAATCTTTTCTGTTCATTGCATACCTTGCACAGTTAAAGTCTCCCTCCCACAATTTTCTTTCTGCACTCAAATTAGAGTTGGAAGGAATACAATACCTTCTCTAGGTGTAATGTCAGAAATACCATATAAACCCCTATGGCAAACTCTACTTGAATTTGCATAAGAAATTCTCAAAAGTTTGGCTCTGAACTGGTAGAGTATCCCTACCTTGACTGGTGTGAGCAAAGGAAGAATCAGATCTTACTGTCGCCTTCACTTAGGTACCAGTCTAGGTAAGGACAACTCAGATGAATGAGCTTATGGTGGCCTATTTGAATTTTGAGAAAAGGAATTAAATATACCAAAAACTTCCAATAAATTTCCACACGACCAGGTACAGAGCTTTTAATATGAAGGGTCCCAAATGGAATTGGGGAATTGAAAGGGCCAAGAATTGAGAGGTAGGGTAGCGAGGGAAATGCACTGGCATGAGACAGAGAAAGAATAAGTGTGGGAAAATAAGGCACAGTCAGCCTGAAATCCCTGCCACAAGTGCCCAGGCTGAAGAAAGCCAATCCTGGAGAGAAGGCACCCAGATCCACCCAGAGCTCTGGGGTTTGAAGGGTGAGGGCATCGCATGGGAGTGTCCGCACCTCCTTAACCTCCCTACCTTGGGGCATCTCCCAATCACTAATATGATTCAGGGGCTCACTATACCATGTTCCCATGAAAAACTCCTCCTTGGTCTCTGGAGGAGCAAGTAGTTGTGCCACTGACACATAGATCTCACATCCTTCTGGCTCAACTTTCCCCTTGCACTTGTGCTTCTGCTTGCCACCTTTGTGGCTGGCATTTGGAGACACACAACAGCTGAGGGAGTTTCCCATATGGCACCACAGCACCTTTGCTCAGCCCCCATTGACCAGCTCTGCTCAAGGTATATGCACGCTCACCTGCTGTTCCTTCGCTGACCCCTTGCCCAGCAGGCTGGCCCCACCCTGGGCCACTTTTCTCTGAGACCCCCAAACTGATTAGTCTTCTGCTATGCAGTAGGGTTAGAGATCCCACAAGTGCTGAGAAGCAAAGCCACTGTCAGAGATCTGATCAGACCACTTCCTCCTTCAGCCAAATTCTACCAACTGAAATCACTAGGCCAGCACTTGCCAATTGGAATGCATCCTATGGTAACCTGGTAACCAGGAGCCAATCAAGAGCAGAGTTCCACCCACATGTCAGCCCTACTGTCACCCAGGTACTTGATTCAAAATACCCGGGCCCACCTGGGGCTGTCCAACGCCACCGCCGACACACAGTTCTAGGATGCCTGTTTCCATTCTTCAGGTGCTGCCTGCAGCTTCTCTGGTTTTTGCAATTTTACAGTTGCTCTGTGCCAGCAGACAATCAGAAAACATCAGTTAATAAGGGGCTTTTTCCATGGGCAACTCAGTTTCCTGAGTCATACAGCTTTCATTTTCTCACACAAGGGAGTTGTATCCAAATTGTTGATTGTTTTTGTAACTAAGTGTTCCTGTTTTCTCTTTCAAGGAACTATTCATTTTCTCCTGCATGTTGGAGCTCTGTCACATTCTCAGTAAATATTTCTGGCTGTGTATCTTGAATGAGATTCAGGACACTTCATATCCTCACTTAAAATAGGGAAGGAACTGTCTCCCCATCTCTATCCAAGTCTTATTTCTCCCCTCAGTCTGTCCCTTCCACAACCACAGTTTCGTTTCTCCTAAAAAATTGAAATATCATAAAATGAGGCTCCAAGATAAGGGTGATAGAGAACAGTTACCATTTCAAAGTATTATGTGCATGGTGATGTTCTTTCGGAGGGACTCATGTAAGCCTGAAATGCAACTCTATCTGACATTTCACAGATTTGACAGAAAATTGAAACACAGTGTTACTTTTGCAAGGTAAAATGACTGTCCAGGTGAGGCTAGAAGAGTGTGGATCCTGAGGAGTATGGGTCAACACAAGCACATTAACCTGATTCTGTGAAAATGGAGTAGAAGTCAAACTTGAGGAAGTGACAGTGAATAATACATTTTGTTCTAAGTAAACAATTTCTTTCATGTGGATTTTATTATTTATTTCTTTATTTATGGCTAGTTGGACTTGAACTCTAGTCCTTGTGCTTGTCAGGCAGGTGTTGTGCTGATGAGCTATATCTGTGGCCCCCATGTGGATTTTAAATGTGCTCTCTTCATCAATACTAGGTCCCTTCTATATACCAGGCACTGTCTGTATGAAATGGTCATAACCCTCAGTAAATCTGCAGAAGAAAAAGCAAAGCCTTAAAGAAGGCATCTCTCTGGGTAACATAGCAGGGCTGTGCTGGAACATAGACAGAAACCCAGATCAATCTGACTGCAGTGTAAATGATGTAGGAAGAGGTTAAATTTTAACCAAGAAACATCAGGGTATGGTTTAGATATAATATGACCTCTGAAGCCCCGTGTATTTGGAAGTTGACTGTGTTCTGGAGGTGTTACAGCTGACCTGCTGTTAGAAGGGGAGGACTGGCCAAAAGAGGAGGAGGATTACGGGCATTTCCTGGAAGTTTATCTTCATGCTTGGCTTCTCCCTTCACATTCTCCTTCCTAGAGACTGTGAGGAACTTTCTCCCTGCAGGCCATTCCAACACATATTGCTACCTTGGAGCTAGCAAAATCTGAACAAAAATTGTGAGCTAAAATAAACCTCTTTTAAATTGAGGGTTTCAAGTAAAAAAAAAAAATGACTAAGGCACCAAACTTCAGTGAATTAGCTGAAGTCACTAACATAAGGTCATTCTGGACCATGATGGACTAGGGGTAACAACAGGACCAATTAACAGATGGTTCACTGCAGAGAGGACAAATATGTGATAGTCAGGTCTGGTTACACAGCCACTCTGGTGGCTGAAGCAGGAACATCATATGTTCAAGGTCATCTTGGAGAACTTCCTGTCTTATAATTAAAAAAAATATACATGCAGTAGCCTGGGGATGGAGCTTCATTGTACAGTACTTGCCTACCATTCTTGAAGCCCTGGTGCAATTTCTAGGACTGGCAAAAAAGGAAGCCATCATTTATAGAGAAGTCTACACTTCAAGGAAGCTCCATATTCCTAATGGGTGCCACAGTTTGTGAGGGGTCTAGTGATGCATCTGGTCCTAGGATCCTCTCTGAGTAACAAAAACAAGGATACTCAAGAGCCTTAAATGAATGGGCATGTCATTTGCACACCGATCTGTATATAGACTCCCATGTATTATATATCTTCTCTGAATTACTTAAAATGTAAAGCACAATGTTAATACTATGCTAAATAACACTATACTATGGGGTTTATTGAATAAAGAAAAGCAGAAATATCTGAATATATTCAGTACATATCAACTTTTAACAATATACTTTCAATCCATGATCGATTGTATGTGCAGGTCCAGAACTCATAGATAAATGCACAGTGGTAATGTCTCCATCAAATATGAGTAAATTAAAGAGAAATTTGAGCAAAAGCCAGTAAGTGAAGCAGAACTGTCCTGTCACAAATGTAGAAGATGGGCCTAATGTCCCCATCTAGTTGAAAAAAAGGTAATAAATTGTAGGGAAGAGTAAAAAGACATCAAGAAGAAACTGATATGTAATTGGATACAGTTAGAACATGTACAAAAACTGTAACCACATGACTGGACTCAAGAAAAATGCCAGAGAATGTTACTCTTCCCAGAAAGGAAAGGTCACTTTAAAAGCAGGCAAAGAGAAACACTACTGTTGAAAAGATTTAAATAAGACTATGGGGACTAAAGACTGATGGATGAGAATTTGAGTTGCCACGGATAAATGGAAGTGTGTTGGGAGCCATTGGAGCTGGAAATTGGTCATACGTGGGAGGACAGGACAGAGGCAGAGTGCCTCAAGCTGTCAAGCTACCTCAGTCTTCATAAAAACATTCCTGCCTGGACAGTTACAGTTGTTAGTTACTAGGCAACATTACCTCTGGTGGTACTGACTTTGAGAGGGAATAAATAAGGGCCCCTACTATTGTAGTTCAGTCCCCTTATGTATCAAGTAAGAGGTCACTCCACCTGACCCCAGCTATTGTCTCTTGTATTTATTCTCTAAATCCTTTCTTGGTTTTCTCCTGGGCACCACCAAGAGACCACTGATTCCTACATTTGCTGCCTGACCAGGGACCCATGGTGAGCAGCTTTGATGGGAAGAGGATGCTGCCCAAAGTTGTTGTGTGCATCAGGGTCACAAAAATTTATTGTTTGGTCAATAGTTAGCACTGGAGAGGGTTATTGAGAATTATCAGCTGTTAAGGGCAGGACATGGGGGTCTACTGACCAAAACAATGTAGTTGTAAATAATAGGCTTAAGAGAAGACAAAAAGGAGAAAAGTAAATTGGTAGTAGTTAAAAATGAAACAAACAGTATCAAAAGCCACAGACATTTATAAATATGTAAAAATGTTGTTTTCATGGTTCCTGTATTTACCTTTCATTTGTGGATTGTTAAAATGTGTTTTACAATTCTAAAAGTTTCAGCTAAGAGCTGTACTTTAAAGACAAGTCTCGAGCCAAAGCAGGACAAGAAGAGTGGAATAATGTGGCTGATAGAGCTAAAACCCTGTAGCTTTGCTCAATTAGATGAGAAGGGGAAAATTTATTTTATATTTGGTGCATGTGAATCCAAGTAGTGCAGATGCAGTGCAGGGGGGGAGTGACAAAAACTGAGTTCAGCCAGAGCCCCATGGTCTGGATCTAGGCAAATCCAGCTGGTATTTCACAGCCACCTGTGTGTCCCACTCCTGGTCCAGCCATGGTGCTTGGCATGCACCATCAATCACTGGCATGTGTGCTATTCACACCCAAAATTCATCAGGCTCAAAACAGTGCCTGCACATGAAATCCATAGAAAAATGGGACAGCCCAAGTATAGAGTGGACGCCCAGAGCATGAGCAACAGCTGGTGCACGAAGAAAAACGTAGGTGCCGCCTCTGTGCAGCCCACCTGCCAGCATCTCTTGGGGAGGGAAATTGTGGTTGAGAGAGGCCATTCCTGTTACTAAGACAATGGAGCCATCGTTATCCCCTTGCCATACTCCAAGCCAATGACATGGAGGCTACAGCCAGAGTCAGGAACAAAACTTAGTTCAAATCACCCTGTACTCTCCTATTGCTCAATTTATCCTTTCTTTGACAAAAATTTTAAAAATTATACCTATGTGTGGAGGTGTACACTATAATCCCAGCACTTGGGATTACAGGCAGGAGAATCCTTGCAAATTTGAAAGCAGCCTGGGCTACAAGGTGAGCTCAAGGCCAGCCAGAGCTGCACAGCAAAACCTTTTCTGAAAAACACCTAAATAAATAAATGTTTTAAGCAGGGGGATCCAAGAATTTGGATCTTTTGACACCTATTCAGTGTAAAGCTGGAACTCATTATTTAAAAGAAAAAAACATTTTAAATGGCTCCTAAACACAAGTGTGGATGGTGTCTGGTTGTGGCAATTACAGGTACAGAGGGTGTGACTGGTATTTCCTCCCTTAATGGAGGTGCAAAGTTGTTGACCTGGAGGAATGCAGTGGGCCCTTCAGCAAGGAATAAAGCCTCACAGGAAATATAGGGAGATTTTAAAGAGAAGGCTTTTACATTTTCCTGTTAACATGATTAATTAAAAGGCTGTTTCCTCCCCAAGATAAAATACATTTTATCTTTAGTTAAAAGATCATATTTTCTAATATGTACAATAAGGGAGCTATTTTTAAAAGATTACTTAAAAATAATTCCCATAAAAGGAAAATTTGCCCCTTTTCTCAAAAAATGTATATTTCAGTGATGGCTTTGGTCTTTTACAGTAATAGTCAAAAATTTCCTCATTTTAGATTATACAGCTAATAAAACTGTCTTTTTTAAAAAATTTATTTCAAAGAGTAAAAGAAGGATAACATAGTAATAGGGTGATTTACTGAATTACAGAGAAAGTGGTAGGACATTATCAATGGTTATTTTACCTATTGGTATCTTCAAGATAGTTTCTCAGGAAAACAAATAGACAAATAATAGTGAATTACAGACAAAAATGGTAGGAAATTATCAATGGTGGTTGTACTATACTTTACTTTCTTCAAAGTTGTTTCTAGGGAAAACAAATAGAGCTGTACATGAGTGATCAATTAAGTAATCATTGACTATTCTCAATGGTTGTTGTTGAAAACACATAGTAATAAAGATTCATTCATTTATGAAATAGCATAGAAACAATAAAAACATTACAGAGTTATGGACAGATTGGTAGGAAATTATCAATGGCTGCTGTAATACATGGTGGTATCTTCAAAGTGGTTTCTCAGGAAAGCAAAGATATGCAAGAAAGATCTAATAAGTAGTTACAGCCCAAAGGGTTGTGAGAAATAGCTGATTACCTCCTCATCAGTGACTCTTTTCACTTAGGTGTGATGGCTGGAAGGAAGGCCAGGATTGAAAAGAAGGACTAAGAGACTAGCACCAGAGTCCAGCAATAGGCTGTTTACTTTTTCCTCTATAATCATGATTACACAGGGATCCTCCTTGAAGATAATTGTCTGGTCAGAGGGAGAGGGCATAGTATGTCCTGGGCCTCTTCATTCCTGTTGGACCAGCTGGTAGGAGGAGTCTGAGCTCTGGGGCCTTCACTTCAGAGGACAGTTCGACCTCTAGTGGTCACCTTTACAATCAGGGCATGGCCCAAGGGGCTTCTTAGGGCAGTCCCTCTTGAGGTGGCCTGGCTTTTGACAGCAGTAGCAGATGAAAGTAGTTGACGAGTTGTTCTTGGGGACCTGAGAATCAGACTTAGGGTCTGTTTCTCTTAGTGCTGCAACAAAGGCAGCTGTTTTTTCTTGGCCTCTTTGTTTTCTCTCCTTGGCCTCCTCCTCCTCATGGCTATAAAAAACTAAGGAGGCAATTCTTACTAACATCTCAAGGGAGCTATCTGAGGCAAAAGCCATTTTTTGTAGCTTTTTTCTACTATTTGGGGCTGACTGAGTAATAAACTATCTTTAAGAATAGTTTGTCCCTCTACTGAAATGGGATCCAGGGAAGTATGCTTTATCAGTGCCTCTTGTCAAAAAAAGCAGAGAGTTGTTCTCTCCAACCTCCCAGCACATTGGGATCCCACAACCACTTAGTGTCCTCTCCCCAAGCTTCAACACAGGCATCAGGAACATGTGGATGAAGTCCTCAGCCCGCTAGTCAGTCTCAGCACCATCAGGTGCAAAGTGTCCTAGGCAGGTAACCTAGACACATACCTTCTCCATGAAGGTGGTTCTTCAAAATCTGAATATTGGACACCCATTTAATCCGTGAAGTCTTGGTGCAGACCTCTCCAGAGCTCCACTTTCTCTTCCACCACAGCCTGTACAGTTAGGGGAAGAATGGCCTCCAAGGGGTCTCCCCAGGTATTTTGCTCAAGGTCCTCCTAGTTTCCAGCTCCCGAATGGCTCCCGTATCCCCAGTCAGCTTGACCTTTCAGTACTCTCATGTTCTCCGAGTCTTTGTTCATCAGCTGCTCCTCTGCTGACTCTGGACCTTTGTGGCTCTCAAGGGCAGGGCCAAGATCAACCCGCCATGTGGCATGTTTTCACAAAGGTTTCTCTATGTTGGGATGGTCCATGCATGTCTCTGAGCAGACCTACTGTGCCAGTGCTTCTCTATGGCATGGCATTTCTTGGGCATCAGCCAGCCCAATTGCTGGCACATGCCTCCATGCCACTTCCCGGGTGTCTGCTGCCTGACTTTCCAGGCACCTGTGTGGCTGGGTGCACCAGGCTCCAAGGGCCCTCACTCCCCAGCCGCATGGTTTCTTGGCACTGGTGCCTGCAGCCTGCCTGCCTCCATGGGTTCCTGCACAGCCTCCTGAAGCAGGCACCTGTGGCCTGCCTGCCTCCCTTGGGGCCAGCATGGGGGTTGCGCCGTGCCCCTAAGGGCCGGCACTCGCCAGCCACCCAGCCTTCCTAGCAGGAACCTCCTAAAACTGTCTCATTTTTATTGCACTTTTCTTCTTGATATCATGTACAGGATTTTCTGATTTAAAAGGTTTCATAACTCTTTGGTGCTCTCTTGATTCCTAGTGAGGTTGATTGCCCATTTTACAGTCCTAAATTAAGTTGGTATAAAAAGCTTTAGCCTTTTACAAATAGATATGAAAGTTTGGAGTACAATCAAAAGCAGTGGGATTGAAACACTTGCTTCATTTTGACATCTCATTTAAATCATGGCAGGCTTGATGTTGGCCTCCAAAGGGTGTGAGCTATGATAACTTCTTCATATTTGGGTTGACTTATTCAATAAAGTCAGATCAATCTAGAATGATTCTCAGACTATTTTGTAATATTAATTGGCTTCCTCAGATTTGGGGCTAATTTCCCTGGTGTTATTAATTGTCATTATTCTTCAGACAAATTAATTCAATTTGTTTCTGTTTTCAGAAGTCTCATTTGAGGTTAAGGGAGGCTATGTACTGGCTTACTCTTCCAAAATATTGGATACAGGTTTTTCAATATAGGATCAACATTAAATGACAAAAATAAAAGGGGCAATCAATCTCTCCCACTTCACTTGTCAATATATATTATTAAATTTGTTAAAATCTCACAGAAGATGAAAGTACAGTAGCAGAAAGACAATTCAATAAGGTAAAGCCAAAAAAGATAGTTTGGGGTCCAGGATAAGATTGTTTTTGCTAGAGCATGCTCTCTGGCTGTATTATAAATCCAGATCTGAAGAAGAAGTTGACAACAATGTGGCTAGATTCAACCTGGGGCCTACTGAAGAAACTGACAAAATGGAACTCTAAGGTCTGAATAAGTGAAAGATTATATAGAGATAACTGAGATAAAAGTTACCATCTTTTTTAAGGCAAAATAAAATACAATGCATTTTCATTATAAGTAAGAGATTGTATTACTTCAAAAATTTTCTGATAGGAGATCTCTGCTAATTAACAACAAAATCTGACTAGACTATTTAAATTATAAATTTCTAGAATTGTAATAGAATTATTATAATACAATTTGGTCATAATTGTATTTCAGTGCACTCTGATTTTGTAAAGACATTGGTCGTTTGTTCTGTGGGCTTGTTTTCATGTTCATCTGTCATTCTGTGACCAGCTGTTCCCTTTTTCATTTAAGCTCAACAACTTTTTCTTTTCTCATTTGTTCACAGTACAATTGGGTTATAGACAATTCACCTGAATGACCAGCTGGTTTAAATAATATCAAATTTGGCTTTCTCACAGCTCATCCAATCAAGATATTTTAACACAGTCTTTAGAGTCAGGAAATCATTGGGCAGGACTCCAACTGAGGAACAGAGGATTGGCCAACCTTTATTCATTAATAAGGAGCAACTAATGATCTCCAGTGCCTCTTGAGGGTCACCCCAATAATTTGGTCATTTGGTCAAAAAAAGTTTTTCACCAAAAATTACACTAAGTTTTTCTCATAAAAGATGCTCTTGGTACAAAACTAAATTAAGAAATAAAGTTTTTGCCATGTGTTTGTTAATCCATCATAGTTAATCTTGTGGTGCATTCAATGTATTCATGATTACGGATCTACTGGTCTTCCAAAACGTAAAGCAAATATTGTTTGTTGTGATAACACTTTTCTTCAGACTCAGACCTCTGCCTTTAAACAAATACTCATGTGATGTACAAGCCATTAAAGGACAATAAATTAGGCAAAACCTTCAGATGTGTACAGATAGACATAATTTGTTAAAAGTGTTATGTCCAAATGAAAATGTAGGTATGTTACAAAATGTCATCATGATTGTCATGTATCAATGTTATGTATGGTTTTGATTTCTAAATTTCTGTTTAAAATATGTAACTGCTGTTTGTTAACATTCTGTAAGGATTTAAATATTAAGCTATCCAGGGTTGTTAAAAAATAGCACTTCTATTTTATGTTCTAAGGTGTTTGCTATTCAGACCAGATAGTAATATTAAGTTTATTGCCTCCATTCAATGTTATGTCATTAATGTTCTTTTCTGGATGTTTGACAACTGAGGCTTGGAGACCAAAAATTAGATAGTTAAATAGGGCTAAAAGAATAGCCAATATTTTGGCCTTAGCCCTCCAAGGTCAGTAAAGACTCCAGAAATAAGAGAACCTCTGGTAGGACATACTAATAACTCAGATGAGTCCCTGATTTTCTGATCAAGGAGACTGTCGGACCACAGAGGAAAGTTGTTCCATGATATCCAGTGTGCCTAAGGAGAGTCACCAGAAGAGAAAAAAAAAATCTCTCGTGCTTCCTCAGAAAGCAGTTTGGTCAAGCAATGGCCGGGACTCATCCAGATGGCTGACACTGACAGAAGATCTAGAGGTGCTGTATTTGGTTCCAAGGTGATTCCTGAGGAGATTTAACTGACCTTGATAGATAGCAAGAAGATAATTTTTTTATGTATACAGGTCTCACTTTGACTTGGTGTTAAACATCCAGCAGAACAATGTACCCAAAATATGTATCACAGCAATGCCATAGTAATATGCTATCTATGAAAGGTTGAGGTCATCAACAACTTATGACAATTACCACCTACACTGGTGTCTGACCACTATTATGGATTTTTGGACTATGCCATTCAAGCAAGCTTCTCCAATTTCAACTAAACGCCCATCAGTTCCACAACTAAACAGAAAAGCAAGATACGTTGGGAGCTACTGGAGCTGGAATATGGTCTTTATGTATGAGGGCAGAGAGAAACAGAGTGCCTCAAGCTGTCAAGCTACCTCAGTCTTCACAAAAACATTTCTGCCTGGACAATTACAGTCATAGTCACTAGGCAGCATTACCTCTGGTGATTCTAACTTTGCATGGATATGAATAAATGCCTCCTACTATTGTAGTTCAGTCCTCTTGCCTATTAAGTAAGAGGTCACTCCACCTGACCATAGCTATTGCCTCCTGTCTTTATTTTGTAAATCCTCTTACAGTTTTCTCCTGGCACCCACTCAAAGACCAGCAAAGCTGACAGAAGAGCATTCTGTAAACAACATCAACTTAAATCTCCCTGGCCTCATGACTGATTTCTATAATGATCCCCTGCAAAATTCTAGGAATGTAATTACACTATACTGTATATGAGGCCTCGAGGAAACATCTAAGATTAAGTTATGAAACAGTCCCTGTCCTTAACAACAAACACACAGAAGCATTTGGAAATATTTCATTTGCAGTAAACACTGCATTAGGGAAAACATCACTATCCTATGAAATCAACATGTTTGGGAGAGCAAACACCTTTTTAACTCCACAAGGTTGAGCATTAAATTCAGAGTCCCTACTTCATAGGCCCACATAGATAAACTTGGCTTGGTATATGTTTTTACCACTGTTATACCTCACCACAACATCCATTCCCACCCTGATTCATCAGACCTCTGCCTATAAGAGTTGGATAATTCATGTTCTCTAAGAGAATTATGGACTTCCTCATGGCTCATACTCACCTTAAGAGATTTCTGTGATTTGAACCTGGTTATAGATATAGAGACAAAAACGGGTAGTTAAGAAGAGTCATGGGGACTGTCAGCATTATCATGCTTGGTCTGCACAGGATTATCTTTTGCAGGTATCTTAAGAGAAGCCAACACCACATGGGTTGTAGATGAAGAGTTTTCACCACTGTGGTTGGGCATACCTCTTTCTCTGGTAAAATAATGTCATTAGAGTCTAGGAAGTCAGTGTCTCCAGCCCTGTCAGATTACTGCCCAATATCTCTGTCTCAATATGCAGGATCACATTCTTTTCCAGTGAGAGCCCTCACTTTTACTTCACACAGCTTTCAAGCTGAGCATTAAAATCAACCTGTCTTTCAACTAAAGGAAGTGAGGGATTGTGTTTGGGATTTTGCAGTCAGCCATGAGAAGTAAAAAGGTTTTATTTAGGACACAATTAGGAAACATTTAGGTTTTTTTTGTGTGTATCTGGAGTTGGGAATTTGAATCTTTAAGCTCCTTATTTCCTCTTATTGTCTTCAAACTCAGAAAACTAGATATTTCATGCCTGCTTTGAGCTCATTATCTTCTTTGACTAGTTTGTGAAGAGATGCTAAGAGCAACCAATGACAATGTCTAATATTTTCCATGCTGCCAAAGCATGCAAAATGTATGGAATCATATATATGGAATCATAAAATTCATTGAATATATGGAATCATAAAATTCATTGAACTTAAATTCCACCCGTGGTGAACTATGATACTAAAATGGACCTATATGACACATCATTTTAAACATTTCACAACATAGACGATTAATACTCCACATACAATGAGATGAGGACAACTTTAGGTCTCATCAAATTAGAAAGCCAACTGCAGGAATCACTGAAGCCATGACGGAATTTCAAGTTTTCAGATGTGTTTCTCTACAGCTACTTTTACTGTTAAAAGCTGTATTTAGTCAGAGCTCACTAGAGTAACTCATTGTACATAGGTATATGTTTACACACATACACTCACAATAGCCACCTGAAGTCTGGTGTGGAAGAAGGCAAAAGAGTTGTCTGTGTGCTATAATGAATAATTTGATGAAACGTGGAGGTCCCTGAGCTCCTGCAGTCCTGTGGGTAGCTGAAGGTTCTGTGTTGGAAGGCTGAGGAATCTGAGCTGCAACACAGATGAAGGGTCTGAGCTGGGAGGCTGATGGGTCTGCACTAGTAGTGATGGTAAGAACAGTAGCTCTTCTAATATGTTTGCCTAAATGAGACTTCCTTCTTCTGTCCCCTATTTATTCAATCCAGCCTACAAGCCTCTTGGTTTGTGCCACTAACTCAGTGGTGGGTCCTGTTCCTCAGTGAATGCATTGAGCCACACCTTAACCACGTAATCCAATTAGTTAGGCCCTTCTTACTCAAGTGGTTGAAACTGTTAATTAAACTCCTGCCTTTGAACCTATGTAAGCAAACAGATCCTATGAGCAAAATTCTTCTTACCTTATCCAACAACCTCCTCTCATTCACCTATATAGGACCCCAAACCAAAAGCAGACCTCATGAGCAAGTATAGAACTCAGCACATCACCAACTCTCATGCAATTAGAAAAACCCTGAGGAAGTCATCAGAGACATAAGGATCTGGACCAAACCTGTGTACCTGGAGGCTCTAGGAAGACAGCTTCCCCAAAGACCTGATCCTCATTTCCTCTGGTCTGTCCACAGAAACTAAGCAGTATAAGACAGACTATGGGCTGGTTTAAGGACACCACAGAGGCAAGCTGGAGATAAATGCAGGTTCGCAGAGAAGGATCCTGGAAAATTAACAAAAACAATCATGCTTGCAATGACCCTGTGAACCCACTGCTAGGGTTGACACCATGTTCCAACCACTGGGTAGATTGCCTCTGACCTTTCTAGTGCCCATTTTTTTATCCTTGCAAAAACCATGACTTCTTCTAGTGGCCACAAGAGACCTCTCCCAAAACAGCCTCTCAATATGCTAGCTCAAGTGCCCATGCTCTGTGTTCCATGGTGGCACCTGACACATAGAACACTGTGGGGACAGAGACACATAGAATTTTGGTTGGGGATTTCCAGTGCACACTTAGAGTTCCATTGTCTACCAAAATATTTGTGGAAAAAAACCCTGAACAGCCACAAATTCCTCCTTATTTAATGATTAGAGGGGCAGCAGGTCTTGTTTGACATGGTGCACTTAAAAATTGTGTGATTTGCAGTGAGTATCTGAACCTCAGACTCAGGCATGTGGGAAAGGCGTAACAATAACAGAAACCAGTTTCATTTTTATCATTAAATTTTGGTGCAATATATACATCTCATTCATCACATGAAACATGTACCTATATATGATGAACCCCAATTCTTATTTCTCCTTGTTCCCCTCCCTCCCTTTGACCCTTCTTCTCCTTGTTGAAAAAAGCTTTGTTTTTCTTTTCTTATTATCTTTGCCTTCCTATCCCCCTCCATCCTCTCTTGTGCCCCTTTTCATTTGAACATTTTTCATTTGAACATTCCTATTTCACAGTATCTAATATAGAGTTTGGTCCTTATTTACACTTTCAGTATCTCACAACGAGAAAAAATACAGTGTTTCCATGTGTCCATCGAACTGATTTCACTTAAGGCTATGGTCTCTAGGATCAGCCATTTGCCCATAAGTGACTCACATTTATCCCTCTTTTTGGCTGAGGGCACTCCATGGTATAAAAAACAGCATCGCTTAAGCCATTCATCAGTTCATAGGCCAATATTTGGCTGTTGCAAACTGTGCTGCTGTGAACATAGGTGCACATATATCACGGTGGTATGATTGTTATTCTTTTGGGAAGACACCAAAAAGGTGGCTAGCCAGAAGAAATGGAATCTCTAATCCTAACTTTTTGAGGAATCTGCACATTTATTTGTACAATAGCAGTTCTGGCTAAAAAAGGAAAGACAGAGCATCACACTCCTTGACTTGAAATTATATGAAAGAGCTGCCATGCAGTATCATACCAGTAACACCACACCAAAATAGAAGACAGCCATGGTGATCAAGGGAACATCTTAGATGATGCAGAAACAACTACAAACACACCAAACATGGGGTCAAACACCCTGACTCGAAGAAAAATTGCCCTTTGAGTAAATGGTGCTGGTCAAACCGGCTTTCCATATGCTGCAGACCAAAAATAGACCCATATCTCTCATCATGTACTAAACTAAAATCGAAATGGATCAAAGATCTAAATATTAAAATGAAAAACACTAAATCACCTGGAAGAGAGACTAGGTAGAACTTGTACACAGAGAAATAGGCAAAGACTTTATGAATAAAACTCCAATTGCACAGGAAATATTACCAAGAAACAATAACTGGATTCTCTTATTAAAAAGGTTCTACACAGTAAATGAAATTAACAGAGTAAGCAACAGCTTACAGACTGGAAAAATATTTTGCAGTTGTGCCTCAGATAAAAGACTGATATCTACAATATATAAAGAACTAGAAAGTAATCTTCCAAATTTAAAAATCCAATCCAAAAATGGGTATCTGAGATGAATATAAACTTTTCAGATGAGGAAATACAAATGCCAAATAAATATATGAAAAAAATATTCCACATCGGTGGTAATTCAAGAGACTTAAGTAGGCGTATTGGAGCACACCTGTAATCCCAGCACTGCAGAGGCTGAGGCACCAGTATTACTGTGAGTTCAAGGCCACCCTGGATTAAATACACTTCAGGGCTTGGACTGGAAAGTGAGACACTGTCTCAGAAAAAAAGCGGGGGGAGCGCTGAGATTCCATTTCACTCCAGCAATAACAGCTGTTACCAAGAAATAATCCAATAACACATGCTGGTGGGGCTGTAGGGAAAAAGCAACACGTCTCCATTGCTGGGACTACAGAACTAGTGTCTTGGGACACAAGAGCACCACATAGGGAACAATGCCTAGAATATGCATGTGCTTTGCAGCTCCCAGGGGGCAGACTTGCACCTTGAACCTGGTTCAACTCCCTCAACTGCCATCATCCCTGCCCAGCAGGGGCCTCCAGGAAAATTAAGCTCATAATTACCGCCAGTGGCACTTCATTTCCATCTCACTTTATACACCCAACCCTCATCCCAATGCACGTGCACACATACAGAGCAGTGGTGCAAGACTAGGGCGGTGCTACTCCAACATGTAGTCTCAATCCCAGCACTGCTTCCAGACAGATATTTCGTACTGAGGAAGCAGTCTCAGGCTAGCAAACATACGACTCCAACGTTTTCATTTTACATGCCTCAGACTGCAGAGACAAGGAAGGCAAGCTCTGAGGAGTCACCTGCTTTAGAACACGGTATGAGGGAAATCATAACTGCTTCCTGAATACCTTTCCTCACAGCCTCTTCCTGATGCCTCCTGAAGAGCCTCAGGTGACTTCCTCCTCTCTTGGCTGTTCCTTCTCAGCTGCCTTGCACATCCTGGAACAGCCACAGAGCCTTGTCTTCAGTGCTGTGCCATTCTAGATGGGGCATCTCTTCATGTCACTGCTGGATAGCTTTACATAAATCCTACCTACATCTCAATGCAACTCACACTGTTCCAGATCCGTTTGAGAGATTTATCTGCATGCTTCCTCCTCAAACTGTTCTTCCTCTGCCTTTGTCATCTCTCAGTCAAGCCAGCCAGGACACCTGTGTTACCTCCTCTTTCCTGCTCCTCCCACCCCATCCACAAAGCTGAGACCACCTTCTGAATATCTGCCAACAACCCTATGCAAAAAGCAACTGAAAACAGATGACAGATCTAACAAAGGTGCAAAAATTGGAATACCCTTCAAAGAAACAGAAGAAAGCAGATAACATAGAAATCTATTTCCTAGTCAATAAAATGAGAAAACACAGATGCACATGCATTAAATGCTTATATATTAGACAGTAGGCTCAGGTATGAAACCAAAAGCACAAACAACTCAAAAATAGGTAAAAAAGACTGCAATAGAAATTTTCAAATTCTGCCTTAAAGGATGCCATTAAGAGAGAACAAACACGTACACATAATGGGAGAGAATGTCTAAAAATCTTAAATCTTCTATTGAGAATAGCCTGTAAGCAAGACATATAAAAATCAACCACAACTTTGTGCTAGGAACAACCTGGAAATGCTAGATCTGAAGTGGCATTATTCCAAAGTGCATATAATGTGCAAACGACCACTATGGATGTGAAAAGATATGTGACACCATTAGCCATGAAAGAAGTGAGACTCAGACTCAGCATACAGTACCACTGCACATCCAGCCAGCTACGATGGCTACAATAAAAACCAAAACAAAAAAGTGCAAGACAGGATGTGGAGAAAATTAAACCTTTCTCTACTGCCGTTAGGTTGAATTACAAGGATGAACCTTGTGAACATTATGCTAAGCAAGCAAACTGTCAGTCACAAATGACTGGTTGTGGTGTGACGTCATTTATGTGCCATGTCCAGAAGGATTGCGAGGGCACCCTGACAGTATGATGCTTTCTGCATGTGACGAAGGAGTTTTAGTATGGAAAGTGATAATAACTGTACAACTGTTGAGAACGTACTCTAAATCATAAAATTGCAGACTTCAGGGGCAATCTGTGTGACATCAGGGATAGCTCAATAAAACATGAACAACAAAATATGGCAAACAGATCAATTGACTCCACCTCCACAGGCACTGCCTTGCAGAGCCCTGTCCCTTCTCTGAGCACTGTAGCAACCTACAGCCTAGTCTCCCTGCATCTACACGCAGATCTGCAATTCACAAGGAGGAGCCCCTGGGAATGGAGGTGTCTTTCTCTGACAAAGATGGTGACAAGTGTGCTCTGAGCCAGCACACTTCAGTGGCTCTCCAGTGTCCTCAGCCAAGTCTGCTATGTCACTCCCCTCAGCCAGGGCTACCCCCCCCGGTGCTCAGTGAAGCCCTCTGTGTATCCACAGGAGAAGGTCATCCCCGCACTGGAATAGCTCCACTTCCTATTCCCACTTTGCACTCCCCACTTTGACCTTGTGGGATCCGTCCAGCACCCAGTGTCTCTTAGGTCATTATGGCACATAATATTAACATTAATTGAAGTAATGAGGCTCTGTGCATGGCTGATCTTTATTGTTATTTTTCCTTCCCCTCCTCCTCACTCTTCAACCTTTATCCCTTGGACACCATCCCTATTGCAAGAGATCTATCCATTTGCCACTTTCTCTGCATCCTTTATCATGTGTACTTTGCCTCACTCATATGAAAGATACCAAGAAGTATTTCATCTGCCCTGCCACTGGCAATCTTGGTGAAAGGTAGTTCTACAGAGGTGTTTCCCCATATTGCAATGGAAGAGCAATTACTGTCTGCTATCTGGGAAAGATGGAAGAAGACCCAGCATGGTGGTTGGACAGTTCCACTATTACTTCCATTGTGTGTTTAATTATATCTTCTCTGATTTGATGATGATTTTGTGATGTGTTTTCTAATCTACTCTGATATCCTTTTGATTAATCTCACTGTGTGGCTTTTGTTATTCTTTCGTTCACCGTTCTCACTTGGAATTGTTTTGGGGGGAGGCATTTTTACCTTTGTCTCCTCATATTTCCATTGCTTTATTTTGTGTTTATGTTTGTGGATGCTTGTAGATTAATGAGTTTGTTATGACTATAGAGGACACTTTAATTGCTTTTCAGTGATGTAATTTGGATGTGGTTAGCTGTCATACTTTGTCACAGCCCCAACATTCAATCATTCTGGTTATTTTGAGAGACAAGGATTCACTATTGTTAGCCCCTCAATCAAATTCTTTGGAATGTATGCTTATTTGTTAATATCACAAAGGTAATTGGAGTGTTGGCTTACAGAGCAATTGCTGCCATCATGAGACCCTCTCCATGTGAAGTGCATCAGCTACAGTATTACCTGCTAAGAGGAATTGGATAGTAAGCTACCATAAGAACTAATTATTCTTCACTGTTAACCCTAGAGAAATAATCTGCAAATGTAATGTATAGACATTGAGACAACCCAGGTGTTGACTTACAGCCAGGATGTACCAAATGCAACAGCTATATCTCTGTAAAAGGCACAAAGTAATTAAACCATAACTTTCCAGAGTTAAATAGTAATCTAGAATGCTTCATTGTTATGCTACTAAAGAAATAATGGTTTGGGAAGGTGGGGATGATTGGGGAAAGCTTTGAAACCTTAAGCACTATGATATGAGAAGGAGGAGAGAGTAGTTCCAAGGATCTTATTGCGCAGTTGAAGAATGTTCATAGAATTAGGTAAAGGTGAGAGAGAAACCTGGTGGGAAATAGAAAAGAAAAAAAGAAATGATACAGAAAGTAAACATAAGAGAAAAATTAAAGGGAGAAGAAAATGAAATGTACAAGCAGAAAAAATTGAGCAAAGCAGCAAAAGAAATAACAAGCCATGAGGTGGATAATGGAAAATGCATGAAAGCTTCTTATCTTAATGAAGAATTTAAAAAGGAAAGATTACAAAAAGAATAAAGGCTTACTTAACATGATGCATATACTTAGAAACAAGAAAAAAGAACATAAAAAAACAAAAAGCAACTAAAAAAACATTCTCTGTGATTTTGAACATGTGGTTTTCTTTCAAGGTCTGCAATTTTGCAACATTGTCCAAGTCAAAACACTCCCTGTTCATCCTGGTAGATAAGGGAAACAGACAGATGCAGATCCATGCTGGGTGCAGGCAGCAGCAGGCACTAGGATTAGAGCAAGTGTAC
>NW_004955556.1:0-8003 GCF_000276665.1 Chinchilla lanigera | reverse complement strand
CTGTGGAAACATATCACTGGTGCTCCTGAATTGAAGCCACACTTTGCCAGTTCTGATTCCTAGGTCAAAGAGCCTTCCAAACAAGCACTTTCTCCATGGTGGTCACCTGGACTGGAGTCACTCACCCAGTACTGCAGCTCATGGCAACCGGGGATCTCTTTCAATGTTGTATTTCTCCCTAATCTCCGTGGTTTCCTGTACTATCACTTTGTAGATTCAGTCTTCCTTTCTGGAGAGCTGCAAGAAAGAGGAAAGCGGAAAGTGACACCGGCCCTTCTTTTATCTGCACTGTGTTCTGTCTCTTTCATTTCTCTGTAGGTTTTAATTTTCATGTCAGATCCTTCCTATTCTTGGTCTTCTGTCTTCTCTTTTCTTTCTTCCATAAACTGTTAATTCCGGTGCCTGGATTATAAATCTCAGAGATCCTGAGTTGTTGTTGCCTAACACTCCTCCCTATTCTTGGACATCCAACAAGGTACTTGATATTACCTCAGTGGGAGATCCTCAGGAGAGTCAGAAATAGCAGCCTTGTGGTCTGTAATCTGGTGACACTCTGAGACTTTTTTCTGCTGGTCCTGCTTGGGATACTCCATGTCTCCTTGGCTTCAGTGTTTTGAAACTCAACTTTGGCTAAATTTGTTAGTTTTTGTAAGAAAAGTAGAGGTACTTTCATCCAGGCTTTGTCTACATAGACTGCAGTGTACAAACAGGTTTCAAACCAGAGGACACTTTAGATTCTGAACCACCCCAACCTCCTGAGCACCATGGGGAGCGGGTAGAGCACTCACAGAGCTGGAAAGTTTGACCCTCTGGTGCTGCAAAGGGAAGAGGCAGACCCAGTTGAAGAAGCAATGACCGTGCTCAGGAGACACTGATGGGGAGAGGGGATGACAGAGAATGGCCAGACCTGGAAGAGGGACATAGAGAAAGGGGTTGGAGTGGGGCCAGGACTCCATCCCCAGAGGACCCCAGTAGAGGATCACCTGATTATCTGTGGACAGTCAGGGGGCTGGAGGTTGTGAGGCAGGTGAGGTTAGGAGAAGGAGCCCACAATGCCCAAGATTATACTTTCAAGGGACTCTTTGAGATAAGGCTTGAGGTCACCTGGATCAGAGGGGAGGCTTTAGCTATAGTAAAGTGTTCTGGAGAAGTAAGAGTGAAGGTTCAGGGACTACTGGTGACAGCCTCCAGAGAAGCTATGACCAGGGAAGACTGTGGGCTGGACTCAGATACCCGAGGCCCTCAGCTTAAGAGAGTGCACACATGCAGCCTGTCAGAAAAAGCCAGGGCCTGAAGGCAGATAGTCCCAGTGCTAAGGTGGCCTGGAAGAGCATTCAGGTGGGAGCTCTCCACAAGGATGGAAGTGGAAGACAGTGTGACTGGATCCCTGTTTTCCCTGAGCTGTGCCACATGGAGAGCCTGGCTCAGGGAGAAGTAGATGATCTTCTCAGACACGCTGATATTGTTGCCCCACAGCAGGAATAACTTGGCTGTTGTCTCCTGTGTGAAGAGAGCACAGCAGTAGCTTGCAACTAGCACAGACTTTCTCTTGGGGCAAAAGAACAAGGGGGAGACCTGCACCTGCCTGCCAGAAGTCTCAGGAGGGGCCCAAAGACAAGTGAATGGGAAAAGGGCAGAGAAGGACATTCACTCAGCTGGGGACATGGACTTAACATTCAGAATCCTGAAGAAGCTACATAGTGAGGGCCTGAGTAGCAGAAAGTTCCTGAGTTATTGAGATCTTTGAACACACCTTGGAGTCCACATGACACATGAATATACCACTTTTAAACTCAGAAAACATGCACGTAATTTTCTTCTCTGAGAGACACATCTGAGTTGCAGCATGTCCCTGTCACTGATCTAGTGCTGAACCCATTTGCACTAAGCAGTCAGCAAGACATCTGTGAGAAAGGGAACTGTTACGAGCACATTTTCTGATTGCAGTAGGAAGGTTTGACCACCGGTGTAAGCTCTGTCATCTCCATGTCTCTGAGGAGGGATGGGGCCATGATCCTCTGGGAATGAGAGCACATGCCTCACACTGACCTCTTTTTGATGGGAAAGGAAGCAACCACACTGTTCTTGTATTCTTAAAGAACCCAGTTGGAGGCACAGTCTGGGGTTTCCTTCCCCAACACACTGGTGAGGGCAGTGTGGTACTCAGGCAGCACTGATCACAGGCACATTTCTGGGGGGCTCATGGGAGGCCTCCTGACAGTTCCATGTCCCCTGTGTGCTGAGGATCTGGGCCAGGTTGCCCAGTTCCACCTGTGATTCCTTAGACCCAGGAGAAATTCCCTCTTTCTTTTCCAGACAGGAAAGTGAGTTGAGATCTAGGGTTTAGCTTCCAGGCTAAGTAAAAACAAATGAACAAAAAACCACTAAGGCATATCCTCCTCCTCATACCTCTTCTCTTCTGATAACCACTCCTTCTGCTTTTTCTAGCCAGAATGAGGATATCAAGAGCATGCTGACAGGTCAGAAAGCACCCGAACTTCCTCCTGTAGCTCATCCTCTGACTCTGAAAAAAGTTTCTCTTTTCTGACCAGAGGTCCGAGGACAGGGAGTTGATGCCACTAACAGGCCTGAGTGAGGGAACCAGGTTTGTTGTCAATCTGCACTGTTTGGGGTTCAGTTTTCAGTTACCTAAGAGCAATGCCTGCTTCCCAAACCTAAAACTTCTCCACTACTATCCCCTTAATCTTTTCTGATCTCCATCTGCCTCTAGTTTTTTTTTTTTTTTTTTTTTAACCAGGACCCACTGTTCCCTTCCTTCCAAAATCTTCCTCAGAGCACCCTTGGTTAAAGAGCACATTTCCTCTTAAATCACTCATTTTTCTTTTGCATGAACTTTACATCTGCACTTCTACCTGTGACACATGCATCACTAATATTTCCACATCAGGACCCCAACCACACATGCCTGATGCCTCTGACCAAGCCCTAATGTCTCACCAAAGTATTTCTAAATTTGGATAGCTGCACATGATTTCAAAGAATTCTTTACATATTTCTTTGATCAAACACTTACAACAGTGTGTATACTGTAACAAACAACTCCAAACTTATTATGTAACATTCCATCATTCTACCAAACATCCAGGAACTTCAATTAAGAAGATCTGTAATTATTCAGAGGAGAAATTCATTCACAAGTGGAAAGACAGGGGTTTAGAAAAAACTGCCAGGTGCATATCAGCTATAAGCAAGGTGTCTGTATGTGACCTGAGATGTACATACAGTCAGAGATAATTCACTTCCCTTTCTGAATATGCAACCTGTTCTGTCTGGTAACTTCAAGTACATCACTCATTTTATTGGAAGTAAATCCCCCTGTTTATTCCTGAAGGATGAAAGGCCCTGCACAAGTGACAAAAGGTAAAAATGCATCTTCTGGAGGGCAGTGAAAACGTATTAGTAGATACTCACTTGGAACGAGATTCAACTTTGAATCCATACTGATTTTGACACATTTTCTCTAAGTGAAAGGCTTTCTACTGAATCACTGCTCAGGGACAGTGTGGTTTTGTGAGGTCTGACTGAACACTTTCATAGCACCTGGACATCTCTTCCAGGCCACATCTCTCTATGTGTCAGCTTGGTGGCTGTGGCATGGAAAGAGGGAAGCAAAACTTGAACCTGGGCCTGAGAAGGTTCCTGACATGTAGACAATGAATAGGGTGGTAGGATCATGACAGTGGGGCCCTCTGTGGGTTCCATACATTTCCTAGACAGGTTGACCTGTGGTGAAGCTCCTTCCTGGTTGTGTCCATAGCCAGCATCCTCCTTTCTTTCCCAGCCACTTGGCCAATGACATGGAGGAGGAGGATGAACTTCCGTCTCAATCTTCATTCCTCCTTCCTCCATCCTACCTGCTCCCTAGGCAGTAGAAGTGCTGCTTAAACCCTGAGCACACACACATACTTTCTTCAGGCTGATATCCTCAGGGCTCCAGGTTTCCCTGAATGATGGTGGAATTTCACCTCCACACACCCTTCAGGGTGCTGAAGATCCTAAGCTTGGATCTAGAATGTAAAGCCCATATTTCCCTGTTTCTGTCTTTTTGCAATAGAGCTCATCCATCTCAGCCAGTCCCAAGGGCCCACCCACCTCTTCCCACTCCTGTCTTGTCTCCCTCAGGTCCCAGCCCATTTAGCAGATGAAATCATGGCACAGCTTGTGGAACTTGGGAATCTGTGTCCCATACATAAAAAAGAACATGTCCAGTTTGGGAAGTTCATACTCCTCCTCCATATCATTGGCCAGGTGGCTCAGAGACAAAGTAGGATGTTGCTTAGGGACACAACCAGGAAGGAGCTGGGCCTCAGGTCTGCTCTGCAAAAGGATAGGCAGGTCTCCTCCACTGAGGATCCCATTAGCCCTACACCATGCTGATTCTGGCCAGATAGCTATGGTGTAGCCAGGCCTGCACAGGGCCCTTCTGAACAGAACTAAGGAATGAAGGCAGAGCCCCTGTGCAGAGCCTGAGGTGGACTTCTGCCACCGTCACCGAGTGTATACACCATCATCTTCCTTCCCTGCAGCTCATCCTCAGGGTGCACACCTGTCTTCTCACCCCACAGGGAGCACCAGGGGGAAGGTGACCTTGGTATATGTTCTGTCCATTCCTCTAACTGAATCATCCATATAGGGCTCACCTGAGAGTATACATGAATTCCACTGTTCAATTCTTGTCTGTTCCCATTGCTTTACAATCCCTGGGAGGGGATGCACCACAAAGGTTTTGTTCAACAAATGAATGGAGGAATAAGGGGCCACTTTATCTGTAGACAGTTGCCATATAGAGTCCCTCATAAACTCAATACTGTCACAGAGAGCGCTTGCAGTATGAAAAGTATTGAAGGGACAGTTTTAAGAATGCATGGATTATTTCCCAAGAAGCAGCCATCAACAGTTGTCTCCAAAGAAGTTTAGGGAAAGGGAGGTGGGTACAAAGTCTTAAGGTCCACAGTGTCTTATCATAATGGGACTTGGTGAAGCTACTCTTGGAATTGAGAAGATACCAGATCAGGAAAGAATGCAGTCAGCCGGGAGTTTTGCTTTGTTTCCATTACTGGGACTAAACCTGAGAGTTTTCATGCTGATCTACATCCCCAGTCCACTTCTTACTTCTCTTTCAGAATGGTATCTTGCTATCTTACTCTGTTTCCAGGCATTGTTTGACTTTACTAGTTTCCTACTTGTCTCCCACTGCACACTGATTAGGGGAGTGTACAAGTGTGCCCACCTTTGTTTTGAAACAGGATCTTATTGAGTTGCCTTTCATCTTTCACTGTGGTCTTGAACGCCATGATTCAAGCAACAATTGCCCCTCAGTTTCCTGAGTACCTGGGAATACATGTGTACACTAGCAGAGCCATTGCATTTTGGATGTTTTAACCAACTCGGATAGTTTACTTAGCTCAACTGTGTGATCACAGGTGGACAGAAAACCAGATAGAGAGAATTGTGTTTCAAAGGAGCAATAAAGGTGTGGGAACATATATCAAGATGATGAGCTGGTTTGGCTACAGATTGTAAAGTAAGTGAAATCAACAGGACTTGTAGCCTTGGTCTAGATGAAATAATTAGCAATGTGATAGCAATGTGGCAACTGAGCTATTCGCCTATCTGTTGGAAAAATGATAAGGCAGCAGAGATACATCCTGCTCTATACCTTGTAGAATGCCCTGTTCAGAAAATCCAACAGGCTGTAATATGCTCATTCTGTGCCCTTAAGGAGTATGTTCTTGGAATATCAGTCTTGCAAAACTGGAGGAGAGAGAGAAAAAAGGTATTTGGTATTGCTACGGAAGGAGACACTCAAAAGGGTCGGAAATGGATGATCCTGGGTCTGTGGATTGAGCCCTTTGTGTGGGTTGTGCTCCCGTGTGGTTTGAGACTTTTCATACTCTGCTTGCATTCTTAACTGACATCAAGGTACACTGTAAATTTTACTAAGAGAAGTACTGAAACAGTGTACTGTGAGGCTCATTTCCTAGAGCCAGCAGTACAAAGAGATTTAAAAATAGAGGACAGGTTAATCCCCCTACCCCATGCAGGGAGCTGACCATCAAGGAATCTCAGGGGAGACACATACTCACAGGGACAGGAAAAATGGATCCTCTGATACTGCCAGGGGAAGAGGCCAGCACAACTAAAGTAGGCAATGATCATGGCCAGGAGGTACTGACAGGGAGGTAGGCTAATCAGAGAGCAGGCCCACCTGGAAGAGTAGGGATGAATGGACAGGGGTTGGAACGGAGCAGAAGTGTTTCATTCTGAGAAGAAGCCACAGTGTCAGGCTGGCTGGTTATTGGGGGAATTTAATGATGTTGGAGGTTGTCTGCAAATGAGAGCATTCATAATGACAAAAGGGCAAGAAGTGAAAAGGAAGGCCATGGTCCCCAGGATGTCACCTCCAAAAGTTTCTTTGAGAGAGTCCTTGAGGTCACTTGCATTAGAAGAGTGTCCTTCCAGTTAGAGCAAATGGGATTCCTAGAGCAAAGGGAAGGGACTAGGAGCTTCAGGCAGCCACAGCCAGAAAAACAACATTGAGGGAAGATCATGGCTTGGGATCAGATCCCAGAAGATCCAGGTAGAGGAGGCTATGCCTCTTGAGTAGTCCAGGACCAGCATGTCCTGGAAGGGAGACAGTGTTGAGACATCTAGGGGCCTAAGGGGTGGAAGGTGAGGTAGGAGCTTCCAGGAGAGAATGAAGTAGGACTGTAGAGTTAGAACTCTGCTCTACCCATGCTATGACATAGAGACAGCATAGCCTAGGTGTAAAAAAAAAAAATGAAACCAAACTTAAAAGTAAAAACAAATCTTCACCTTATCAGAAACACTCAGGTTCACATGCCAGTATGAGACTCTTCTAACCACAGGACTCTTTGTGGAGATATCTTTCCTCTGTAAATGGTTAATAACATTCCTTAGTTATTGCAGGCTGATCAAGTCTGAAATCTATCAAATGAGTGTACAGGGAAGGCTAAATATAAAGAGGCAAATGGAATGATTTCAGAGTTTCAGGAGAATCAAAGCCATGTGACAGAATTTGAGATTCTCTTGGGGCTAAAACCAAAATCTTCCCTGAGTGGCCTGTATTTGTTTAGTTATCAGAAGAAGGTGCGGGGGACTACTCAAGAAGGGTACAACCACTCAAGGAGTTTTCCAAGTCAGGTACTAAATTAACCCTTCCAGGACTGAGATGCCTGAGGTTATAGTCTTTAGTTGAGATTGGATCCAGGTATCCTTGGCTGTGACCTTGTCCTAACCTTTGAGGCTTTACATCTTCACCCACTGTTGCAGGCCTCAGAAGGGATCACTGACTTAGAAATTAACTTATTAAAAGTCCACAGCCTGTGTTCAGACAAGGAGCCTAGCCCTTTGAGAAATTCACAAGTAAACATGGAAAGCCAATTGGTTTATTTAAGTCCTGGTCAGAGCTGCTTTGCAAGTGGTCTCTGTCAATTCTGTGAGTGAAAGATCGAGTAGTGAAAGTACTCTTCATGAAAGATGGTTCTGAATGGCACCAGAGCCAGACAGACAGGAAAGAGAGAAAGAAAAAATAGTTACTGGGCAGAATACAGGGGCTCATTCCTGAGGCATCGGGAAGAGCAACAAGTGAGAACCTGCTAGCACCATTTTTCTGCCACTTTCAGACTGCAGAGCAGATGGTGGTGGCCTCTCATGGCAGATTAATGCACCCCCTCAAAAGTCAGAAGTCATCTGGGCCATTTTCTCTTGTGATGGACACATCTGGGTGTCACCATGACCCTGTCGACCCTCAAGTGCTGCAACCATTTCCATTCAGGAAAGCCAGCAATTCCTCTATGTCAGAGGTACCCTTTGGAACCCAGCTTTGGGCAAGAGGGTACAAGTTTTGAAGTGTGGATCATCCCTGTCATCTGTCTGTCTGGAGTGGCATGGCCCTGGGATCCTCCAGGAATGGACAGCTTATGGGTCTCAGAGTCCTCCTTTATATGGGTGATAGAGGT
>NW_004955555.1:2435471-2446524 GCF_000276665.1 Chinchilla lanigera | reverse complement strand
CACCATGTTCAGAACCCAGAAGAGACTGTTGCAGAAAATCTCAAGGAAACATCTTGAGAGTACGAGAGCCACGTTTCTGAACCCAGCTGGCACGGTGTTTGGCAGTTGAGAGTGCAGATTCCTTGAACCTCTTCTAGGGAAGCTTTTTATTTTACCCCTTTAACTTCTGCTGAAGCCATTGGGCATCCAACCTCCAGCTAAAATGTGTCCTTCACCACAATCTTCTGAGATTCTTTAGCATATTGAGACCTCACAGCTAAAATTCGCTTCCTTAACTTTTTCCTGTGAGAAGCTCGGCTTGTCTGCATCGGGATTCGCTCTTATTATTGGTATTATTATTATTATTATTTTGGTCTTTGTGAGACAGGTTCTCCTTATGCAGTTCAGGCTGGCCTTGCCCTCTGTTTGTATCCCAGGTTGGCCTCGAACTCACAACAATCCTCCTGCCTCAGCCTCCCAAGTGCTGATATTACAGCCGTGGGACACCACGCTGGCCTCCTTCCATCCATCCTGCAGGAAGCTGGTTCACTGCGGAGTTCTGTGGTGGTGCGCATGCGTAGGTACGTACGTACCTACGTGCGTGCGTGGGTAGTCTTAGTGTCTAACCTCACTCTCTTTTGCTGAAAGAAAGCCAAGTATTAGGTGCCCAGTGAAAAATAGACAATGCGGCCTGGTGGATGCATTTTTCAGAATTTTTTATTGGCGACAGTGCAGAACCAAGGGGAGAGGGGAGCAGCCCAGTACCAGCCACCCCAGCCCCCAGGCTCAGGTGCAAAATACAAAAAAGGAGTCACAAATACAGCATGGGGTGGAAGGGAGGTTGGGGATTCAATAAACTGTGGTTGGCAGGGCCAGGCCCTGCCCAAACTCGCACTCACACCCAGGACTCTCAACGATACAGACTATAAAAATTCACCATCGCCCAGACTTACTCACAAAACTAAAATCTCAGGTCCCCAACGAACCCAGTCAGCAGACAGCTGCAGGATCAGGGACAGTCAGGAAGGAGGCAGGTGGGAATGGTCAGAGACAGAGGAGCAACATTCGGAGACGGCCAGAGACTGTTGGACCAGCCAGAGGGGCTGAGCCCAGCAGAAAAGGGACACCTAGAGACACACAGACACAGCCCAAAGCAGACTGAGTCAAAGTTCTAGAAGCATTTTCAACTCCACAGCACACTTGGATGCGGAAGCTCTCACACGCACACGCGCACGCACACACCCATATATAATATATTTATTTATACATAATAGTTATAAGTGCCTTTCGGAAACCAGGGAAGGGATAAATAGGTAAGGGAGGGTCTGGTTTGGGGCCAGAGACGTGGGACCAGGGCGTGGAATGTTGTCCATGCGACAAGGAGGGTGGCAGGGCCACTCTCATATTAAAAAATAGAAATTTGCCTCGTGATGAAATGCTCACGAGTGAAGCTCGAGAAGAGGGGAGGAGGGAGGGCCAGAACCGGAGTTCGGAGCTGAGACAGTGGAGGGGTGGGATTGCGGGAGCCCAGCCTCTCCATGTTTGCCAGTCCAAAAATATTAGGGGTCCGGGGGCCAAAGCCTCAGCCCTTAAAACTTCTCCGGAAAATGTCAAGTCCCTAGCTCCCTTTCTAGAAGGGACCGACGCTGGGCGCCAAGGACAGGGAGAAGTTGGCGTCCTAGGCTGGGAAGGTGGGGGCCTTGAAGAAAAAGGCCAGGGGAACCGAAGAGGGAGAGGCCTCGTGGATGGGCCACTGTCACCGCCCCCCTCCCCGCCCCCTGCTTCTCCATTCTGCCACTCCTTTGAGTCTAACTCCTGGCTGAGGGGAGGAGGAGGAGGGCAGGGGTTTGGAAGGCCGAGGGAAGGTTCTGGGGAGTCGGGATCTTGTCCCACCCGGCCCACCCCATAATCCGGCCGCTCATTCACAGTATAAAGCACTCCAGCAGGACGGTGTCGCAGCACTCCCTGCTGCTTGAAACCAGAAAGGTCCAACAAGGACGGCCAGGGGGCAGCAGGACGGAAGAGGGGGCTTGGAATAATACTGCGATCGGAAGGGGGGCGCTGAATGCGGAGGGAGCCTTGGGGGCCGAGAAGGTCCAGTCCTAGCCAGTTTGTTTTGTTTTCTTCCCCGGGAGGGGATGGCTGGACAATCGGGGAAGGAAGTTCACATTTCAGAATAAGTCTGGGGAGGAACTGATTATCACAAGGAGCATCAGCTCCCGGGGGTTGGGGTGCGGTGGAGGGCTCACTTCTGCCCAGAAGAGGCTTGCACCTCCTGGAAAGGTGGAATAAACAAGCTAGGGTCGAGGACGCAGGGGGAGCCAGCCGGGACAGCCCCCTGGAGAGGGGGTGCGCACAGCGAGGGAGTCGCGTTCCTTGTTGGGCCTCTCTGGGGACGGCTCCAGCCCCGCGCGGCCCCCGCGCACCCGCGCCCCTCTCCCCCACCCCGCCCAGCACAGGACGCCGAAGGTGGGCGTCACCCCACCCGCCCATCCCCAGAGGTTGGACTGAAGCAAGAGGACCAACAGGCATCTGGGGGTGTCCACCCCCTCCCCACCCCTGTCCCCAAAGTCACCAGCTCTCCGGTCTCGCCGGGCACAGAAACAAAGAGGCCGCACAAAACACAAGAGGTCTTCCGTCCGACGGCGGGGGAGACAGAGGGTCAGACGCAAGAGTTAGGGAGGCCACGCACCCTTTGTCTCTTCCCCTCTCTCCTCCTCGTCCAAATCGCTCTCCCTTGTGTGTCTGTTTGTTCTGTTTGTCTAAAGAGTTCACAGAGCAAGGAGGGAGGGCGAGTTCAGGGGGTCGGAAGGCTGGTCACTGCCGCTGGTGCGTTGGGCGCCGGCGAATGCGGAGACCTCCGGGCAGGTGAGGACAAACGAGGAAGTGTACGAAGGGTTAACAACGGGGAAGGGGTCGCCGAGGACTTGGACTTCACTGTGTGTAAAGAGAGAAGCCGTCAGGTGGGGGGGTGCGTCTTGGCTGGTCTGGAAGGGCAGGGGCGGTGGTGGCGGGGGCGGCAGCAGCCAGCTGAAACCATCTTCCTTAGCGGATGCAGACCCCGGCAAATCTCTCACCTCCGCGAGCGGGCCTGGCCCCGGCCCGGGCCCCTCTTCGTAGGGGATCTTGCAGCCCGGTTTGTGGGCCACCAGCACAAACTCCAGACGCTCCTTCTCCTTTTGGAGCTCGGCGATCTCCGACTCCAGCTCTGCCTTTTCTTCCTCTAGCTGATCTGTCTCCTGAGGTCCGTCCACAGCGCCAGGTCCCAGGAAATAGGACGAAGGAGGAAAGGGAGTCAGTGACCAGAGAATGTGGCTTGTGGTCCCTCCCCTAGGGTTGCTACTGCACAGGGTGCTCCAAGCAACTCCCAAATGAGACCTGGCACACTACAGGACTCGAGGTCGTTCCTTCTAGGAGCCTTGATTTTCCCATCTGTGCAATGGGAGGGAGCCAGGTGGATATGGTTGTCTCTTTGGTGTGCAGGAAATACAGAGAGGTTTGTTGAATGAATAAACAATTGCTCTGTGTTTTTAATGCTTTAAAAAGGGGTGTATTGTCAGCACTCCTCCTCTACCTCCCAGTAGCAAAGTAGAGAAGTGCTCTGGCTTCCTTGAAGGGCAACATGTGCAGGCATAAAGTAGAGACCTCGGGCTGAGGTCGGGTGCAGAAACGAGTGGGTTTTGGTGAATGCCACCATCCCAAGTTCTGGAGAACTGTGGGTGGCTGGGGCAGGAGGTGGGGAATTAATTTAGGATAAAATAATTTAGTTTCACAGATTCTTTCAAATGAAAGGTAGATGAAGCCTGGGATACTTGATGAGGAGGTCGAAGAGACTGCCCAACTGGGGCAAAAAGGAGTTATGGCTTAGTCAAAACCAAAAGGGAGAGATGACTGAAGCTACCCTCCACTTGTCCCCACAAAATGGAAAAAAAAAAAAAAAAAGCCCAGGACAAGTGTGCATGGGGTCACACATCAGCAAAGAGAGGAGGCATGGCCAGGAGCTGACAAGGTATTCAGGGGTCCGTGTTTGTGCCCAGGGCCACCCCATCTGGCTACACTGTCCCCAGTTCCAAGTGAGGCACCCCTGGTTCTGATCCCAGGATAAAGGCACAGTGGAGGTGGGGGACACAGAAGGGGAGGGCTCACCCCTCGCATGCCCTCACCCCAGGGACCGCCCTTACCGCCTGCAGCCTGTCGGTGAGCTCCCTCCGACGGTTCCTACATTTAGCTGCTGCCAGTTTGTTCCGTTCACGGCGAACCCTTCGCTTCTCTTCTTCCTCCGGGGTGAGCTGAGTAAAGCAGACAGAGGCCATGAGATTTGGGGATACAGTGCACATCCTCTATCCCTGCTGAACCTCCTCTTCTTCTAGGACCCCCAAGAGCCAAGAGGGCCCTGTAGTCCTTGCTGACTCTAATAAGAGTGATAAGGTCTCTGTAGCCTTGAGGCCTTAGCAGACCCTCCCCCCAATAATGACAAAGTTCCTGCATCTCTTGTCTCCTCCCCCTGCCAGGCCAACTTCTGACTCAGGCCCCACTCACCGTCTCCTCTCGAGGTCTCCTAGGACGGGCTCGTGCCGGGCGGGCAGGCCCAGGTCCGCTGCTAGTTCCACTGGTGGAAGGCCCACCGCTGCCACTAGCACCGCCACTACTGTAGCCACTCATGCCTGGTGTGGAGTAGCTGGTTCCTGGCATGTCGTAGGGGTCGACTGCAGGGGGCTGGGAGGCCAGGGGCTGCCCCTGGGACTGGGCCATGGAAGAGATGAGGGTGGGTTGCACGAGCCACTGGAGGTCCTGGCTGGTTGTGATCGCGGTGACCGTGGGCACGAAGGAACCGGGCATTTCCCCGAGACCGGCGCACTCCTACGGGGTGACACATACACATACAGGCGTAGACACACAAACAAAGACACCGACACACACACACCCAACACACATAACACACACCGACCCTGTGAGTGAGCACAGGGTGAGCGGGTGTGGATGTGTGTTTCACAGGCAAAAAGCCACAACACCCACCCTTCTACTACACCGTGACGCAGTGGTTAATGAGAGGATTTCTGCTCAACTGGCTTCTGCCTCCTCCTTCTTCCTCGGGGAAAGGTTGCACGGTTCCAGCGGGTGGTGAATCACACCCCGGGTTGGTGACTCTTAGGTGTAGGGGGCGGGGAGGAGGCTGGACACAGCCTGGTGACAGAACCCTGGGACGAGCCACAGCCACACACACAGGCACAACACCCCACCCCCACCCCAGAGGCAAGGGGAGGGAGAGGGAGAGGCCTTAGCCTAAGCTCTCCTCTCCACACACACACACACGCACATACGCACACCTCTCTGTGCGAGGTCCTTGCTGGGGCGGGGGTCCCAGTTAAAAGGGTGTTGGGAGACCGGCCTAGGAGTTGGGAGCATCGTTTCAAGTAACTGTCTCTCTCCAGTGAAACTGACAAGTGACAAGTTCAGGTGCACAAGCAGGTAGGGAAAAGTGACAGCGCGGCTCTCGGAGACTGTCGCGGAGGGGGATGGTGTAGGATCTGACCCTCCTAGCCCCAGCAGTGCTCCTCGCCCCCCACCCGCAAGTGGCATCCTGGAATTGTTCTGGAGGCTTAACTACTCTGCTGGGGGGCGTGGTGAGGGAAGGGCTGGCTCGCTGACCAATCAGCGTTCTGGGAACCGAGAGGGGGCGGAGCTCCCGGAGACCACCTGGCTGGTTCCCCTCCGGCTCTGTTTTAGTCCTGTCTTCGGACTCGCCGGAGGGACCCAGGGTGCAGGGCAGAGGGAATGTGCGTGTCTCTGTGTGTGCCGAGAAGAGACGGTGACGGTCACCACATCTCCAGAATAAACGCCGGCACACAAAGAGTAACCTTCAGCTCCTGAGAGCCGACAGACTAGGTCCCTGCAAGGGCCTCGCAGACCCATGGGTAGCAGAGGGTCGTTCTTGTCGCGACAGGCGTCCTGTCGCTGTGCCTCTAGAGGCCCTTAAAAGAGTTCCAAGCGGTAGGAACCACGGTTCCGGGGACAGAGTCGGGGGAAGGGAACTGCGCCCTCCAAATAGGAAGGGAAAGTTGATTGGCCAAAGCCCTGCGCCGCGGCAACCAATCGGAACGCCGGACTGCCTCCCTTAGCAACGTGGCCCCGGCGTTCCAAAATAGAACGCTCCCGGGACGTCAGGGGCGGGGCGGGCGAAGGGGGCGTCGCGCGCCGTGCGTGCCCCGCGTCAGCCGGAGGATTCCAGCGCGTCAGCCGTTACGCACGGGTCCCCCGTTACGTCTCCGCGCAGGAGGCGGAGGCAGCGCAGCGGAGGGTTCGAGGCCCGCTTTCCCGCAGGGTGGAGGGTAGGTGACCCGGCGCCAGAGTGGGCGCTGGGAAGGAGAAAAAAGGTAGAAGCTACTGATAGCTTCCCCGGGATTTCCCCCTCCTGCCTAACTACCCTAACTTCAGATTGGGGACCTAACTGGGGGCAGTCCGGGAGCCTGCTAAAAGTTATCAGCCTTACTACCGCATACACGTTGCCCTGAGCGCGCATTCCCCTGCCCCCCGCCCCGTTCCAAAACCTGTCCAGCTGCGTTCCTTCCCCGCGCTCCGCGCACACAAATTGCAGATATCTCCCGATACTTTGCAAAGTGCACTGTCAACCTGTTCTCTCCTATATCCTGGGTTTTGGCGTGGTTTTACTTGAGGAGTGGCCGTTGCCCACTCCAGCCATCCTAAACTTAAAAAAATAAGACCTACAAAGCAGCACCTCTACTATCCGGCGCTTACCTGGGAGGCCGCGGCGGTGGGTGGGCTGCCAAAGGAGTCCACCGAAGACAGATACTGAGACTCGGCAGAAGGTGAAGAGCTGCACCGGGAGCCGGAGTCGTAGTCTCCGGGGAAAGCTTGAAACATTTCCCTGGGCACAGGGGGGGCCCTGTGACCACGCTGAGGTCGCCGGGAAGCCAAGGCTATGGCCGGGTGGGGTAAGTAAGGTGCGAGTCCGGGCTGAGCCGAGCGCGTCCCCAAAATGCGCTGTCCGGGGAAGCTCGGAGAGAGGGCAGCGTCCCGCACCAATAGCAAAGTTTCTGTGCAGTTCCTCCGCAGTACCCAGGGCGCTACAGGATGCCGCTGTACCTCCTAAAAGTCCAGGCTCTGTTGGACACGGGAGCGAGCGGGGATCGCTCCCTAAGAGGCAGAAAGCGCTGTCCCGTTGTACAGAATTCGCTTCGGGTGCGGTCTCTTCCACGCGTTCGGCGGGTCCCCCGAGGGGGAGTAATAAGACGAAAAAGTTAAGTCGGTCTTCCAAGATGTAATGAAGAAATACCTAGAAAAATTCTTCTAGAAACTTTCTCTCCGGAATTTTAAAAAAAACAACCAATTTCACAACCTCCAAAAAGAATCACAATAATCCAAGTCCCCAAGTCCCGGCTCCGTGTATCCCTGCCGTGGCGATACCTCTCAGCCTTATGAATGAAGTGCAGAGCTGCCAGCCTGTATTTATATGCCCGGGACCCGCCCCCCCTGCTTACGTCACCCCCCTCACTCAGCAAACTTCCCCAAAATCTCCTTTCCCACTAAACCAATCCCCGCGCCTCCCATCAGGAGGTCTTCGCTACCCTTGTTCTGGTCACCCGTAGGACCCTTGCGGCCTTGGGGGTCTCGGGGGCTGTGTTCCGGCCCACTCGGCAGGAGGGGATCCCGGCCCCGCCTTCCCGGAGTTCCTGTGACGCAATTAGCCATATAAGGAGCTCGACCGGCGCGCCGGAGTGTTTGTTTGGTATCCTAGCAATGACGTCAGAGGGAATCCCTCGCTCGCTCAAGCTCGCCTGCGGAACCGCCCGCGCCTGCGCAGTGCCACGCCGCCCCGGGGGCCGGTATTAATAGGTGCTTAAAGTATCCCGGGGAGCCCCCGCTGACCCGGGCAAAAAAGGACACCTCCTTATCTCTGGCGCCCCCATCCGCCCCAATCTCCCCCTGGTACAGCTCCCCCTTTCGAGAGGAAGAACAGATCTGCAAAACGAGACATTATAGTGGTGCAGTCACGTAGGCGGGTAAACTGAGTCCTGAGCGGGGATATGAGTCTGTGATTCTCCAGGTTAAGATGGAGATGGGTTTCGAGTCCCAGAGCTCTTCCCAGTTTCTGCCCTGATTCGCTCAACTTGGAAAATGTTGTCCATTTCTGACCTTCACTTTCAGGTGTCCTAGCTGAGTGCATGATGTGTGTTTGCGGCTCCGCTGGGCTCCCGGTCGCCCCACTGAGAGGCACAAAGTTTCAGAGGGGCTGGGAAATACACGAAGCTTTCAGCGGGTGGTCTTGGTGTAACCTCTTCCTCCTGCTTCATAACTTTACCTGGAAACAGAAGGATTGAGAGTGTGTGTGTGTAATTAATAAAACAACCGCTGACATGTACTTAGCACTCGATGCTAGGTCCTGTGCTAAGCCTCCCAATATAAGACTTGTAATCCTCAAAACAGGTTTGGGGTTTGCGGTCCTGGGTATTGAACCCCGGGGCCTTACGCATACTAGCAAATACTCTGGCTCTGAGCTACATTTTTAAAATTTGGAGACAGAGTCTTGCTAAATTACCCAGACCTATAAAAAAAAAATTAAATTAAATTAAAAATTTAAAAATTTTTAAAAATAAATTACCCAGACTTGCCTTGAATTAAGATCCTCTTGCCCTAGCCTCTCAAGTATCTGGAATGACAGACATCCACAACCGTGCCTGGCTTGAATGATTTTCATTTTATAAAAGAGGATAATGATACTCAGAGAGGTTAAATGACTTGCCCAGGATCCTGTCATAAGAAAGTTAAACCCCAAAAAAAGAAAAAGAAAAGAAAAGAAATTTAAATCCAGAATGCTCCAACTCTGGAACACCTCCTCTTGTTTTATTTGTGGGAGAGCATCTCAATATGTTGCCCAGCCTTGGGCTCAAGCAATCCTCCTGCCTCAGCCCCCAGAGTGGCTAGAAGTTCTGGCCTGTGTACAGGGCCCAGGTTTAGAGCTCTAACACTTTGTTTCTTTCCTGATTTCTTTGACCTGCCTGGCTGGGTGAAATATCCTGAAAAACCTGTGTCTAGAGATTGTGTAAATGATAATGGTGTCATAACTGATAGTGGCATCCTAGCAATTTACATCCTTTATGAGCTTTACAAACCCACCCTAGATGCTTCTAGTACACTATGTAACCTAGGCTGAGAAGGGTAAGGCTACTTACCCATAGCAGCTCAGTTAACACATAGGGTTCAACAGTTTAACACAGCCAGGCATGGTGATGCATGCCTATAATTCTAACACTCAGGAGGCTGAGGCAGGAGGATTGCCATGAGTTTGAGGCCAGCTGGCTACACAGTGAATCCAAGTCCAGTATGGGCCCTTGATATAGAAGGAGCCTGTCTTTCTTTTCCCCCAGAGTCTTCACACTGAGATACATCTCTGGCCCCTTTTATTATTTTATTTTATTTATTTTTCAAGAAAGGGTCTTATTAGATTGCTAAGTTGTTCACACTGTACTAATACTTGTGATCCTCTTTTCTCAGCCTCCCGGAATGCTGGGATTACAGGCACTCACCACCGCCCCGCAGGTGTTTCTGAGGCCACAGCCCCCAACTCAGAAGCACCCAGCAGGAAGGTTGCCACCAACCACTGCACAAGCAGAGAGCCCAGCATGCACCCCTGCTGCACAGCCTGGCCCAGCGCAAGTGGCTCCCCAGTTCCCAGGGGAGTCTTGATTCCCAGCTCCAGTAAGTGGGGAGGGGTAGGGATAGAAGGCTGGAGGGGTATGGGGGTCACAAAAGGGCCATTGAGATTTCCAGACAAAAACCTAGACTCAAACCATCCCCCACCTTCTTTCCTTACGCCCCCTCTGTCTGCTACCAGTCAAGAGGGAGGGACAGGGACGGAGGATGACACAGCAGCCACCGGCAAGCAATGACTTGGCACCAGCAACAGACGGGAGTGACCCCCTCATCCTCCTGTCCTGTCTGAGCCCCTCATCTCCTCTTGCATGGAACAAAGGAGACACACGCACTCATCCTGGCTGCCCGAAGACCTTCATACCCCAACTCAAGTGGCACATCTACCCCAAAGCCACTGTCAGGCAGACTCAGGGCCCACAGGTCACACGTGGGTGCTCAGACAAATGTCCACAAGGAGCAGCACACCTAGCCACACAGAAACAGCTTCACAGACACACACATGCACAGCGTCATATGACTCCCACCACACGTGACACATGTTCATACTCACAGAGGGACAGAGAATTCAGGTGCACAGCCACACAGGGACAGGTACATACCTCAAAACACACTGGGACCCCAGAATTTACTATAGATGCACATGGATACATATGTTCACACATACAACGCCCAGAGATCAAGACATCAGCAGAAGCATGCACACACACACACACACACAGACCAGTAACCGCATGCCCTGCCAGAACACCCACACATTTAATTCAACAAGAACGAGAATGAGTTCCTCACAAGTGCTGATCTTTTTGTGTGTGTGTGTGTGGTACTGTGGATGGAACCCAGGTACCTCTGAACTACTCTCCCAGCCTTTTTCATTTTATTTTGAGACAAGGCCTCACTAAAGTTGCCCACGATGGCTTTGAACTTGTGATTTTCCTGCTTCAGCCTCCTGAGTGGCTGGGATTACAACATTACAACTTGAACCAGCACACTGGCCACATCCTCCGTCATAGTGAGCTTTGTGATGCCATTCAGGGTTAACTTTCTTAATTCTCACAGTACTCCTAGAAGGTAAAATCTACCAAGGAGAGGTAGGAAGCAGATGGGTGAGGTCACTCAAAGGGCCTGATGGAGCAGGGCTCTGTGTGCAGAATGTGGGGCTCCAAGAGCTGTGCTTTGCAGAATGTCACACTCACACAGACACTAGGACTTCACTGCTGCCCCTCATAGACCCAAGGGCCAGGTGACCTGGGCTCACATCCTGGTCCCACCACTTTGTAGCTGGGCGAACTTGAGCTAATAACATCCCAAAGCTTCAGTTTCTCTGTCTAGTGCTGGTAGGGGATTCCATAAAGCTCCCAGCACATTGTAGGTACTTGTCTTGTTATTAAAATGACACCCATGT
>NW_004955555.1:2420717-2435371 GCF_000276665.1 Chinchilla lanigera | reverse complement strand
CTGCTTGCAAAAGTGCTGCCACTGATGCCTCCCAGGACTCCATGTGCCATGGCTCCTCCCATCAAAAAGAAGCAAGAGTCAGCCAGGCATGGTGGCGCATGCCTGTAATCCCAGCACTTGGGAGGCTGAGGCAGGAGGATTGTTGGGAGTTCAAGACCAGCCTAGGCTACAAAGTGAGCTCCAGGCCAGTTTGAACTGCATAGTGAGACTCTGTCTCAACAAACAAACAAACAAACAAACAAACAAAAAGAGTCACTCTAAGCTTTACAGGTGCAGACGCCCTCCATTTCCTACATCCGTCACAGGCCTCCTGTGTCCATCAAAGAAGGGGACCCTGAAGACACAGAGTCACACTCAGATGCATGTGCAGCCAGGCAAGGTGGTGCACGCCTGTAATCTCAGCACTTGGGAGGCTGAGACAGGAGGATCATTGCAAGTTCAAGACCAGCCTGGGCTACGAGGTGAGCTCAAGGCCAGCCTGAACTGCATAGCGAGGCCCTGACTCAAAAAGACAAAACTAAGCAAAACAAAATAATAAATTTAGTAAGGGAGGAGGAGTAGCTGCACTCAGTGCTGTTACATGCCTTATCTCCTCTGAGCCCACTCCAACCCAGCCCTATAAGTAGATTCTGAATTGTTGCTATTGTACAGAAGAGGAAACTGAGGCATGGGGTTATCATGAGCACAACAGCAGTCTGGGTAACATGCTGAGCTGGTGTGGTCTTTGCCTTTCTGACAAGTCCAGGCTGGCACTGAACCGTGGGTCCCACTGGCTGGCTGGGCCATGTCCCAGGAGTGGTCCTGGGGCCTCAGGGAGGGGCATCCACTGTTTCTGGGAAGCAGAGTGGCTCAGACGGGAGTCTCAGCTCCACCCTCCCTGTATTCTCATTCCAGCTCCTCACCATGGCCCCTGAAGCTGGCACGACCGCAAGTACGAACTGCTCCAGTGTCTCCTCTTGCTGTGGCATCGCTGTTCCAGATGCCCCGGGCTTGCCATCTTCAGGCCTTTGTCCTGCTCTTCCTCTTCCCTTCCCTTCCCTTCCTCTGCTTAGACTGTCCTCCTCTGGCTTTAGCTCCTGCAGCCCTTCCTCCAGGAAGACCTCTCTGCCACAACCCTGTGTTGAGCTGTGTCCCTCTCCCCCTCTTGCCTCTGCCTTCCAGGTTCATCACTGTCTGGGGACAGTTCTGTCTCCCTCATTGCACTGTGAGTCACATGAGGCCTGCGTTCTAGTTCTTCTGGTCACTGCTGTGTCCCCACATAGTCGAGGGGACTCAGTAGGTGCTTAATAAATACTTGTCGAGCAAATAATTCATCACCATTTATTCATTCACTTACTCATTCACAGGTTCTGACAGACCCTAGGGAGAGACACCTGCCTCTGCCATCACTCTGGCTGGGGGAAGATGGCAGGGATCAGCTGCCAGCAGGAAACTGCCGGTCCGTGTTGTGCAGAGATCAGATGTTGAGCCAGCTCCTGGGACCATTTCAGCCACCTGGGACTGTGCACTCTGTCCAGGGTTGGAGGAAGGAGGTCTGCCTGACAGACTCCTAGCTGTGACAGACAGAAAGACAGACACACACACAGGGACAAGCACAGACAGACCCTCCTAGCATGCGCCAAGCTACAGAAAGCCTCAGACCCTTGCCTTTGTGCACACCGAGACCACTCTGCAAGGATATCACACAGACGCATGCCCATGTGCACATCCCAGTCACACACACCTCCACCTGTCTGCAGAGACACGCAGCTGCACACAAGCAAATGGGCAGAACTAGAACCCCAGGCCACCACCTGCACCCCCAGCCGGGGCTCTCAGATTCTCTGCAGCTCACGCAGACATTTCCCAGGGGCTGCTCAGCCACACGTGCACTCTCACTTGTCCAGCTGCATAAAAACCCACAGAATAAGGAACTCCGGGGCACTAAGAGGCCCGGAACCACACAGCCGCCTCCCCCATGGTGCAGCCTGCCGTCCACGCGCTCACAACTATGCACACTCGGGGTTTTGCATACATGCATGTGCAGGTACCCACGTGCAACCCAGACCGAAGCTGAGGGCTCAGGTTCGCTCAGATGCAGGTTATCTCAGGGCTGGGCCAGGGCTGCTGTCCGCTGCCCCCTGTGGGGGCCACTTCTCACCCGACCCCAACCCAGAGGCACACAGTATGACTAGGTGTCCCTGGCTACAACCATCTGGGCACTGAGTGCCAGGGGTACTCAGCGAGGAGGGAGCAAGCTGGGAGAGCTTCCTGGTGGAGGTGGTCTAGACAGCCGCCCTCAGATCTGGAAAGAGCTGGGTGAGGACGGCTTCCCTGAAGCACTCTCCTGAGTGTGGACCTGGAGACCAAAGCAGAGGTGGGGGGGGGGCTCAGAAGTAGGACCAGACCAAGGTGGCAAGGGTGACCCCTTTAGAGACCTTTCTGCCTGCACTTAAAGATACAAATAATATGAGTAGGATTCATAATAAAAACTGAGAGCCACTGAGAAAACGAACCATACCAGGCACAATACTATACAGCTCCTCTGTTTTCGTGTTTAGCACCCGCTCCAGTAAAACTACCCGCCTCTGTGCTTCTGAGGAACCCGTGGCCCTGCCACTATCCACAGAATCCTCTCTCACTGAGCTACAGTCCCAGCCCTTAGCCTTGTTTTAAAGAGAAAATGAATTAATCTGTAAAATGCCTAGAACAGTGCCTGGCAGACCACGCAATCCTCACAAGCGCAAGTTACTAATAATCATGGTGATGAAATCACATACTGTGATTAATAGAGTAATGGTGATTATTACTGCCTCTTGGCAGCTACGAAAACGGCATGGTGAGCTCTGGGGTCCTGGGTGGATTTTTGGCCCTGCGTCCCCACACTAGCTCTGTCCTTGCCTGCGTCGTTAAGGGCGTGTCTGAGCGCACTGTCTGGCCATTCTATTGTTCTCTGACCCACTGTCTCCCAACTTTGTGATTCTCTGCGCAAACACGGGCCCCATCCTACACCCTCTCCCTCGCTGGTCACCCAGCCGCACTGCCCACAAGCCACAGCGTCCCCGTCACAGGAATGCTTCCTCCTCACTGGCCCAGGGGCCTCCCCAGCGGATCTCCTCCCCCACCCTGCTCTTCCTGCACCGCTGGGATGGGACGTCTGTGGCTGGGCTCGGTGGACTCCGGCTGTAACCACTCGGTCCCTGACTCAGGCCGGGACTCTCTCATTGACCCCAGCGCGGCCTGCGCGCCCCCGCAGCCAGACAGCCATGCGGGGGCGTCCTGGGGGGGGTCACAGGCGGCCACGTGCCCAGCCCCATTCGGTCTGTGATTCAGTCCGCTTGTCTAGGCCACCAGGGGTGCCCTGGGCTGGTGATGTCAGCGGCCAGGTATGCGGCTGGGGTTTCTCTGAGGTGACTCAGGCCCAGCTACCCTTTTCCTCAGGCAGACACTCTGGGCATCTGTCCAGGGCAGGCGGCTGCTGGCGGCCTGATGCTGCCTTCCCGGCCCCCTCCACGCCCTCCAAAATCCAGAGCTGTGGGAACAGCAGGGCCAGAGACAGGCACTGCACGGGGAGGTCTCAGAGGCAAGGACCCAGCCAGAGCGGGCAGCCCACAAAGCCTTCCCCACCTGGCCCTAAGAGCAGGACTCACAGGTGGCTGTGGATGATGCAGCTCGTTCATTCATTCATTCATTCGTCCCTCCAAGCAGCCAATGGAACACTGAATCGGCACCCAGTGCTGGAGACAGCAAGAAACGGGACCGGCAAGGACTCCTCGCAAAGCCTCGGTTGCAGGCTGCAGCTCTTCCTTCTTTTTATTATTGTTTCCTCCCGGATTCACCAAGTTGCAAGGTTCAGGCTGATTTTTTGTTTGTTTGTTTGTTTGTTTGTTTGTTAATTTTCAGGCTGATTTCTGCTCTACCATCGAGCTGTTTGTGAAAACGCTCGGCCTCCAGACAGCCCTTGGAGAAAGTCCTTTCTGGAGTCTGCCCTTCAGAAAGATCAGAAGGCACTTTCTCTTGCCCTTTGGCCTCTTCAAGTTCCTAGTCCTGCTGGGTGTTTCAAACTATTCCCCCTAACCACACCTTCATCTGCACCCCCAATGTGCACCCCAAAGTCATGACCCCCACTGGGCCTGTGCTGACACTGGGATCCTGACTTCCAGGCGACTTCATGTGGGCACAGCCGTGCCTAGAGAAGGCCTGTGATGATGCCCATTTCATAGGAGAGAAACTGAGACTAAGGTTTTGGTTCCCACTGGCACAGGACCCCACAGCTAGACCCAGACTTTGACATGCACAGAAAGGCACACAACTAAAATGAGGGTTTTGTAAATGTCTGTTTTGTGCTAACCACTTTCTGAACACTTTTTTCAACCCCTGGGATTGAACCCAGGGCCTTTGCACTGAACTACATCCCCAGCCCTCTAGCCTTCTTTTTTTTTTTTTTTTTTTTTGGTACTAGGAATCAAACTCAGGACCTTGAATTTGCCAAGCAGGTGCTGGGTTATGTTTTATTCTGGGATGAGGTGGTCATGCTAAGTCATTAAGTTGCCCAAGTGGGGCTCCAAACTAGTAATCCTTCTGCCTCAGCCTTCCACAGGGCTGGGGATAGAGGCATGCACCAGGCCTGTCCCTACATACTTTCTATATGAATTTATTTACTCCCATCCATCTCATGACTGGGTATAGTTTTTTTGTTTGTTTGTTTGTTTTTTTCTGGTACCGGGAATCGAACTCATGACCTTGAGTTTGCCAGGCAGGCGCTGTGCCGCTGAGCTAAATCCCCAGCCCTGTGACTGGGTACAGTTATGCCCATTTGACTGGGGGACCTGACACTAATGCAGCAAAAAAACACACAGGTCATGTCCAAAAATATTGTGTGAGGCCATATGTGCCGCAAACTTTGTTGGGTGCTGAAAATTAGTGCGTGCAGCCCAATACAGCTCAAGGGAACCTTGTGTGCTCTGACCACCAAGGCTACCCAGCGGACAATCCCTGAGAAGCACAGCCACACAGATATGTGCACTTGACACGGACGTTTGTGAGGTGTTTATTCATTTTGTCATCGAGTAATTACTGAGGACTCACTGTGTTCCCGGCAGTGCTAGGGACCCAGTGGCAACCATGGCAGCCCTGGGCCACGCCCAACAGCATGTGTGGTTGTTGAGTTCAGGAGACAGACAATAAAGAAATGAGCAAATACATCATTCACCATTAGAAATCATGATAATTACCAGGAGGGGACCTCTGAGACAGTCTGCACACAAACGCAGGTACCCGCCCACTTACACACAGAGATCTGGGAACACGCGTGTGTGAACACACGCAGAGGCAGAAGTACATGGGTAAAACCATACACATCCACAGGCACTACTCACGGTTTCACAAGGATGAGATTCAGAAGCACACACACATCCACATCTGCACAGTCCATACACCCAGTCACAAATGCAGACTCGGACACCACTGCCTCTGTCTCACACAACGGAAGCCCTGGGAGGGTCCTCACCCAGGAAATGCTGCTACATGTGTCTATTGTCCCCAACACTCACTCACCTACAGTCACATCCACTCATGCTGTCACACACCCAACTTCTCTCTGCTCAGAGATTCGCCCCAGCCCTGGTCACATGAAGCCACGGGATGAGGGTGTCGGGTGTGTTGTGGGGATGAGTTATCAGAACCTCCCGCTGTGGACTGCTTTCCAGACACCGGACGGAAAGACCGAGGCGGCTGCCTGTGTGCTGGAAGGCGCGAGAAAGACAGGCAAGCACCAGGGGAAGCGCAGCGGGCCAGGGCGGGGGGAAGCTCGGCGGGGACCCCAATCGCCGCAGTGCACTCGTGGGAACCCCAATCGCCGCAATTCACCCAGAAACCCCAGAGGCCGAGGAGAAAGCGGCAAGCCTGACAAGCGCGTTGCCTCTAGTTGGTTATTAATGGGTGAATGAGACATTCATGGCACGAGACGGCGAGACCTGCCGGGGAAGAGGGGGCGAGACCCACAGAGACCCAAACGGAGGCGGTCCCGGGGCAGACGGGAGGAGCGGGTGACAGGCAGATGGCTGCTGTCTAAAGGGAAACCGGCAATTTGGGGACCCGGTTCTCCCCCGCTGCCATCACCGCAGTCTCCCCCCGCCCAAGCTCCCGGTCGTCCGGTCTGTCGGCCCGGGCTGGTCCTGGCTGAGCTCTGTGCGGCCGCGCCGCCTGGCCTGGGACAAACAACCCTCACGTTGCTAGGTGATGGCGTTCCACAGGCCGTCGCGTCACCGCGTCTGCGCGGGCGGGAGGGGTTGGGGGGCGCTCAGAGACAACGGCGGCCTAGTCGTTTGTTGACGTTGCCTGGCAACCGCCGCGGTGCTGCCGGGCAACGCCGGCCGACTGTTCGCTTTCTTAAAGGGGCCAGGTCGTTAGCAGACTCAGGACTTTCCGGGAGACAAGTTTCATTCCCAGGCATCGGAAGTTTAGGATACTTGGAGGCTGGGTGAAGCTCTCCCTGGAAGAGAGAGAACATAAGGCAAGAGCTATTGGCATCTCAACCAAATCATTTGAGACGTTAGTGCGATTAGAGCGCCCATGTGCACGGGCGCGTTTGTGGGCAGGTACCAATGGGAGTGGCTGGCCGAGACATCCTGACAGAGAAACCTGAGTTCAGATAGCTGCTCCGTGACCTTGACCTGTGACTTCCTCTTAGCCTCTTTCCTTCCTAAAGTGGAACTGATAACATCACCCTCCTCCAGAATTGTGACTGTGTGAAGTTCTGTAAAGCACTTAGTAAGTAGTAAGCACTCTTTACATAACAGGCTTGATTATGTTATTTAATAACTGGATTCTGTCCGCGCCTCACTGGGTTTTGGGATGAGTGAGGAGGTGGTTATCAAGTACCTCCCGCATCGAAGTGTAACCTCTGTACAGGTGGGGCGTTGGATATTGGTGTTTTTATTATTTCCTCAGAGGGCCTGGCAGGTGGGGAGGACGCCTTGTCCTGCTGAATATTGGCTGTGTGACCTCCCACCCCCAAGCAAATGCCTCTCCCTCTCCCACCGTCTACTTGCTCCTCAGTGAAGCACGGTGACTTCTGAATATGGGCAGGGGTCCCCTCTCCCTGGGCGCGCCAGGCCAGGGCCGCAAGTCTGAAGCGTGATTCATGGCGCTAGGTTATGTAAAGCTCGATTCTGCACAGAGGGCAGGTTATATAAATGTGTCTAATGTGCAGCCTACATAGCAGGCCTGGGGAGGGACCTGGTTTAGTAAACGGCACTGGCTGCTCCCAGGAAGGAGGGCCAATATGCGTGGGCCATGTGCGTGCATACTGTCCCGTTGAAAAGATCATGCACCCTCCCGAGGGTCTCTCTATACCCCAAAATAGCCTTGCCTTCAGTCACTGACCCAATGCCTGTCTATCTCTCTCTCCTCCCTGATCCCCATCTCTGATCTGCCTCTGTCTCATCATCTCTGTGTGTCTCTGTCACACTCTCTCTGTTCCTCAGCCTGGGCCTTTCTCTTTCCTTTTATTTTATTATCTACTTTAACTCTCTGCCAACTTGTTCCCAAAGGAATTTTAGAAGGATCTGAGAAGCACTGAGCCCTTCCTGCTGATGGATATGTGATGCTGGGTTGAGCCCCCTGTTCTCTGGGCCTCTGTCTTTCTCTGCAATTTTTTTTTTTTTTTTTTGAGACAGGGTCTCTCTATCCAGTTCAGGCTGGCCTTGAGCTCACTTGGTAGCATAGGATGGTCTCAACTCACAACGATCCTCCTGCCTCAGCCTCCTAAGTGCTGGGATTACAGGTGTGCACCACCACACCTGGCTCTGTCTGCAGAATTAAGGGGAGCGAGTAGAGCAAGCAGGCAGGGCTCTCCTCACCTGAGAACTATTTAAAAAGTATGTTTCTCCAGCCTCATACTGTCAGGCTGTGGGTCAGAATCCTAGAGAAAGAGACCACAAGAATTATGATAGGCGAGATTCTGCCTGGGCAAGTCAAAGCAGCAAGCCAAACTGCTGGCCTGGGGCCTCCACACACTTATTGCAGTGCCAAGGCCCTCCGCCACAGAATAGGTGAGGTCCATGGCCAGGGGCAAGACTCACTCTAAGGCAACAGAGGATCCTAAATGTGGAGGACGGAGAGAGGTGAGGTGGGGTTGAGACAAAGATCAGAAAAATGGCAGGACACAGAGAGAGATACAGAGAAGTCAAAGGGTAAAGGGACAGGGACAAAAACTTCATGTTTTTGCACCCTGCCTGAAAACACACCTCCAAGGGCTGTATGTCATATCCCGTGCGCTTGTGTGACGGTGTTTATGAGGTTGCTGCAGGCGGCATTGATGTGTGCCTGGTTGACGGCTGTGGTTGGGTGTGGGAGGCAGATGCCGGGCTGGGAGGTTCTGTGTGCACCCTGTGGCATGTGCCTACCTGCCCCTAAGCAAGTTTTCAGGGCCAGCACGGTAACTGCCTGACAACCTGAGCACCAGCCAGGCAGCATTCTCTGGTTAGGCCTTGGCAACGCCCTGCTGGGTGTGGCTGACGTGCCAGCATGCAGCCTTAGGAGATGCGCACAGAGACAAGTGTAAGGTTGAGCCTCGCTCCAGGTGTTGAGGATCTTCTGTCCGGAGGTGTGGACTTGGGAGCCAGACTGCTCTGGAAGTCCTGGATCTGTTAAACTGCAAAGATAATGACTTCTACAGGGATGGCGTGAGCACCACCTAACTCAATAGTGACACCGCCCTAGACTGCTTGCCAGGAATCTGTGTGCTGGGCAACTCTGCAGGTCCAGCGTTAAGAATCTGATTCCTGGTACCTGCCAGTCCGTGTAACCACTGTCTGTCACCTGGAGCCCTATGGTGGCCTCCTCACTGGTCTCTTTGTCTCTACCTTTATCCCCCGAAGCCTGTACCTCACATAGAGCCAAAGAGATCCTGTTAAAAGCAGAGTCAGCCCTTTTGCTCAAAATGCTCCCAGGGCTTTGGACACATTCAGGAGAGTCATAGGCCTCACCACGCCCTGTGCCCTGGCCCTGAATTAGTCTCTCTGACCTCACCTGCTGGCCCCGCCCCCTTGTTCCCTCGGCCACACTGGCTTCCTGTTTCCCCAACAGGCCAGACAGGATCACACCTTAATGCCTTTGCACTGGTTCTTCCCTGCGTTGGGCATGCTCTTAGCTCAGATATCCAGGCATTTCTCCCTCATCAACTTCTGGTCTCCTCCTTCTGGATCATCTCACTGACAGTGACACCCCTAATCTTCCCCCTCTGCTTCCCCAGCACACCTTACTTTCCAGTAGAATTTGCTTAATTTGTACATTCGTGTTAATTTACTGTATATTCATTAGTCACTTCCCTCTCTGCTCTCTCAAGGAGTTCCCAGCAGGCCAGAGACAGTCCAGTTCGCTGCTGTCTGCCCCTAGCGCTTACTACTGTGGCCATATAGTAGATGCTCCATAAATAGCTGTTGTCTAAACAAGTGATGAATGATGCGTGCCAGGAATCGTTCAGCGAGCTGGAGGTGTGCAAATTCTCTAAATCGTCACCATAGCCTTATTTGCTAAGCGCTGCTTATTAATGTCCCAAATTTACAGATATGAAACTGAGAGTCAGAGAGGGGAAGTCCCTTTGGTGCAAAGGGCCTGAAGATCAGAGAGATTATTCAGCCATCAGAGGCGTCCTGCGGGGGCCTGGGGGTTGCCTGTGTTTTAAGGTCAACATTTCTGTTTATTCCTCAGGCTGTCCCTGCCCCTTTTTGTTGTTGTTGTTCTGTTTTGTTTTGTTTTTTTTTTTTTTTTTTGGTACCGGGAATCGAACTCAGGACCTCGCGCTTGCCAGGCAGGCGCTGTGCTGCTGAACTAAATCCCCGGCCCAGTCCCTGCCCCTTTGAAGCGAAGGGTCTCTCATCTTTGTGTCCCGCCAGCTCCCCGTGGTTGAAGCTTCCGCACGCGTCTCCTAGTTTCTAGCTGCGGGGTCCTGATCTCTGTTTTTGCGTTGCTGTGTCTCGGTGGCAGGGCCTCCGCGCAGGCCAGGTCTCTGGAGGTGAAAGTCCTTGTTCAGCGTGCCGCCTGGGCTCGCAGTCCCGGCCCGGCCTCCTCGCACGCGCCCTGCCCCCGCGCGGCCGGAATCGCTGTTCACAACCCCGGGGCGGGGCGGGGCCTGTTGCTTGGAGACCAATGTTTTGCCGTGGCAAACTGGGTCTCTGGGCCATGGCGGGGAGGGCGGCCTGGGAACCTGGGCCCGGCGTGGGAGCCGGGGGCCCAGGAGGGCTCTGATGGGAAAGAGGGAGGAGGATGAGATTTGGGGGTCAGGTACGGACAGAGGGACAGCTTCGCGGGAGCTGGAGAAGACTGAGGGGACGAGGACGATTATTAGGGTTCAGCTCGAGGCAAGCGGGAAGGAGTTTGGGGAAGACCTGATACTGGGGGAAGACTGGGGGTGCCACGGAGGGGATTGGGAGGACAGGGGCAGAACAGTGGGGTCATTTGAGGGAGCCGGAAGAGACACCCGGGACGGTGAGTGACAGAAGGACGTGGGAAACTGGAAGTTTAGGGGGTTCAGGAATCAAGCGATGGTGTAAGGCAGAGCGTGGGGGAACTTGAGAAGCGTAAGGGAGGGGCAGGGGAGGGGGACAGATTTGCAGGGTGGGGAACAAGTGCACTGTACGGGGTGCAAGATGTGAGTTTACAGAGTTTTGGGGAAGGCCAAAGGTCCCCAAGGAGGTGGCTGAAACGGACTGGAAACAAGGGTGAATCAGAAGTGTGTTTTTGTGTTTGTGTTTGTGTAGTGGGGGGTGCCTGGCCACTTCCAGGCTCCTGGCGACAGGGGCTCTCACTAACCATTGTCCCTGGTCTGGCCAGGACATCCGGCAACGTCTCTTGGGAGGCGACGACGGGTTACGTAACCCCGCCAGGCCCGGCTGTCCCGCGGGAAAGGCCGGAGTCCGGATCGCGGGCCCCTCCCCTCCCCTCCCCTCCCCTCCTCTCACCCAGAGGAAGGGCCTGGGCCGGGATCCCCTGGCTTGCGTGACGTCACAAGTGGGCGGGACCACGGAGTCCCGAACTCGTTTTTCTTTTTCTTTTTTCTTTTTTTTTTTTTTTTTTTTTTTTTGAGACAGGATCTCGCTATGCAGTTCAGGTTGGCCTTGAGCTCAGTTTGTAGCCCAGGCTGGTCTCGAAGTCGCAACGATCTCCTGCCTCAGCCTCCCGAGTGCTGGGATTACAGGTGTGCGCCACCACACCCGGCCTGCGAACTCGTTTTTCATCCTCTGAGGCATGCGAATTCGTTTTTCGTCCACAGGTCTGGATCTGAGACCGGAGTAGAGACGGGTATCCTTAGCGCCGCTTCTGGTTGAGGCCGCACAATGGCCATGGCTGTTAGGCAAGAGGGTAAACTGAGTCCAGGAGCGTGCTGAGCCCTTTCATGGAATTGGTTCATTCGACAGCGATGTATTGAGCACCTACTCTGTCTCAGTTACCGTCCACGCTCATGGTGATACAGCAGTCAACGCAACAGGCGTTCTTCATCCCAGAAGCCCCTGGGCTGACCCCATCCCAACCTGCGACTGACCCCAGCCGTACCTCCTTCCTAGACCCAGCCCCTTGGGGACCCTTCCCTAGAGAGGCAGGCAGAACTGGTCCTGGCTCCTGAGTCCCCAGTGTCTGCACGACAGCAGCCACATGGCCTGTCACTTCCTCCCATCTGCATCAACCCCACAGGGCATGACTAGAGATGCGGGTCTGAACAGGCAGTGGCGAATCATCAGACGTCATGACTGCGGGCTGTGCTGTCACCGAGGCGGGCCCCTGAGATGTCATCCAGTCCTCTCCTCCTCCAAACGCCTCTGGGGCCTGCGGGCCTAGGAGGGGAGCACTGCGCTGCTGCTGCTGGAACTCAGCCTCCCAAGAAAGCGATCTGCTTTCAGCCAAGCCCTGTCCAAGGGTCTGGAAGGTGGCTTCTGGCCGCCTCACTCCTCATCCTCCAGGCAGCTTCCTTTCAACGCCCACACTCCTCCCCCAGCGCCTGGCCTTCTGAACTCTGTCTCTTGCCTCTCCTGGTCTGCAGGTCACCTCCTCGCCTGCAATTTTAAAGCCTTTCAGAGCCAGCCCTGGGACGATCTCATCCCTGTCCTCCCAGTTTTCCCCTAACTTGGTGCCTGGCCCCCACACCAGGTGGTGACTCCAATCAGCACGGGTGGGGACACTAAGAGCTCAGAGACTCCCACTGGCCAGGACACACAAGAGGTCACATTGAACCGGGCATAGTGGCATGCCCTGTAATCCTAGCACTCGGCAGGCTGAGCAGGAGTACCATCAGGAGTCTGAGGCCAGCTCAGCCAACACAGTGAGACCCTGTCTGAGAAAACAAAGAGAAGCCATGATCAGGGGTAGGTTTTTCAAGGTACTTCCGTTTGTATTTATCAAAACATTTAAAAAAAAAAAAAACAAAACACAAAGACATGATAAAAGTTGGAAGGTGATGAATATTCTAATTATCCAAGTTAAATTATATCTATATCTCTTTCTATATATATAAAATGAAGGCAAGAGTGGTGGCACATGACTGTAATCCCAACACTCTTAAGAGGATGAGGAAGGAGGATTGCAAGTTCAAACTTCATGACTTATCAAGACCTTGTCTCAAAAATAAAAAATAAAAAATAAAAGGGGAGAGGAGCTGAGGATGTAGCTCAGACAAAAGGTTCTGGGTTCAATTCCCAAGACTGAAAAAACAGAAACAACAAAAAACCCATCCCATTGTACCTACACCTCTTAAACATGTATGTGTAAATTATTACATGTCAGTCAAAAATAAATAAAATACAGAAGGCCACAGTGGTGCATGCCAGTAATCCCAGCACTTGGGAGGCTGAGGCAGGAGAATTGCTGCAAGTTCAAGGCCAGTGAGGCCAACCTGGACTACATTACCAGATTCTATCTCAAAAATCAATCGATCGATAAATAAAATAGAAATTTAAAAATTACCCCCTGTGGAATGATTTGAAATTGATCTGGGTATCTTCCTTCCAGTCATGCCTGCTCCTTTCTCCTCCTGGGTTCATCTCAGGGATGACCTTACCACCTGCCCTCTCCTGAGGTGGGGATCAGAGCCTCATCCAGCATGTGCCCTCCCCCCATAGCCTCTCAGCCTCGAAGTCTGGTTCTTCCTGCCTCCTGACACTTGGGCATGGTGGTGCACACTTGTACCCCATCACTCAGGAGGCTGAGGCAGGAGGATTGACATGAGTTCCAGGCCAACCTGGGTTACAAGGTGAGTTCAAGGCCAGCCTGAACTGCATAGCAAGACCTTGTCTCAAAAAACCCAGAATCAAAATCAAAGAAAAATCCCTGCCTTTGTCCCTCCCTCCTCTGCTCAAAGCTTGCCATGGCTCCCCAGTGCCTTTAGGGGAAAAATCTAGGGCCTTCCCAGTGGCCCACCAGGCCCTGTGTGGTCTGCTCAGTGCTGACTTTTCCAGCGTCCTAATTCCTTGATCCTCTCTACTCTTCTTGATCCTCTACAGGCTCCTCCAGCCCGACCCTCTGTCTGGTGGTTCTGTGCCCTACCACGCAGACAGCGTAACAACTGGGCACCCGGCTTGAACTTTGTGCCTTCCAGGGACAGTGACCTTGCTGTCACTTGAAACTGCCTCCCAGCCACTGCCAAGAGGTTCGCATTAGCTGTCACTGTACAGCTGCCTGGCACACTGCCTTAGGGGTCACGCGGGTAGGCCACTCCCCTCTGTCCTTTAAACCTCCGGGGAAGGCAGTGTAGACCCTTGCTGCCCGGGACCGTCCTTGGTGGAGGCAGCGCGGGAGCCAGAGGGTGTCAGAATGGGAAGGGGCCTCGCAGGGGCCCAGGCGCAGCAGGGATCCCAGCTGTGCTCTGCCTGGAGCCCTTGCGTCCCAACGCTGACTGGCAAGGGAAGAAACGCGGTCCATCCGTGAGCTAAGCAGTGGGTCCCCGGCTGAACCCTGATTGGCGACACAGAGCCCTCAGCCTTGGCGACCGAGGACCTGCAGGGCTCTGTCTCCGGCCTGAGGCTGGAGTCTGGTCACAGGATGAGCCCCACTGTGACCCCAGACCGAGGCCCGGGCCGCGGGGAGTGAGACCTCCCCTCCAGCCCCCACGCAGGCCCTGGCCTTCCGAGCCGCACCCCAGAGTGGCCGGGTCAGGGTCAGCGTTGGGGCGCAGAGTCCAGAGAGCCAGAGGCGCGTGGCGGGGCGGGGAGGGGCACCGGGACACAAGTAGGGCGCTTGGGAGACATTTTGGACAGAGCGGGGGGGCAGGGCTGAGAATGAAAGCTGGGGAGCCCGGGCGCGGGGGGAGGGGAGCTGCGGTGTGGGATGGGGACGGAGCGAGGCGGAGGATGGGGCACAGGACACGGGGAAGGACGGCACCGGGCGGGCGGGCGCTGAAGTCGCGCCTGAAGCCGCTGGCCGAGGGACGCGGTGGGGCGCGCTGGGGACGCGGGGACCCACTCCGCCCGGCGCCCCCCCATCCCCCTTCCGCTCCCCGGAAGCGCTGAGTCGTCCTGCCTTATCTGGGGGCGGCTATTTCGGGCTCGGCTCCGAGCGCCGCGACTATTTTTAGCCTCGCTCGGGTAAAAATGGACTCTGCGTCGCGCGCGTTCCCGAGGCCGTGCGCGCCCCCGCGAGCACGGGCCGAAGCGCGCGCCTGAGCCCCCTCCCCGCGCACGCGC
>NW_004955555.1:2410111-2420595 GCF_000276665.1 Chinchilla lanigera | reverse complement strand
CCCCCGCCCCGCCCCGCCGGCGCCGAACCTTCGAGGAGCGTCGCGAACGGGCCGCGGCACCAAGGTAGTGCACACGCCCCCTGGTGGCCGCTGCGGAGATCGCAGGCGAGAGCTGCGCTGGGAGCGCCGGCCCAACACAGCATACCCATTGCATAAGTGAGGAAACTGAGGCATGGGTTGGGACCTTGCAGACTGAATTAACTGCAAGATATGGTCGTTAAATTTCTACTTGGACACCTCTCTTAATGGAGAACTCACTACCTGAGAAAATTAGGGACAACTTGTTCGCGCTTTTGTTTTATTTTCGGTCCTGGGAATTGAACCCAGTGCCTACATTCTCAACCCTTTTCCTCTTTTTTATTTCTTTCTTTTTAGCCCTTTAAAATTTTTTATTTGGAGATAGGGTCTTGCTAAGACGATAAGTTGCTCTGATTGAGCTGAAACTTGCAAACCTCCTGCCTCTGCCTCCTGTAATGACTTGCTTTTATTAGTAGTGTCCATCTGGTCATTTGATGTGTATTTGTCAAGAGCTTGCAGTGTCACAAGTGCTGTGCTGGGTGGTGGGGACATAGTATGACTGAGATGCCCCCCCTCAGGGGAATGACTTTTTGTTTGCTTGTTTGTTTCCTTAAGGTACAGGGAACTGACATGTTGGGAGAGTACTCAACCACTACGCTACACCCCAACCCTTTTAACATTTTTATTTTGAGACTTGGTCCCACTAAATTGTCCAAGCTGGGCTTGAGTTTATGATCCTCCTGCCTCAGCCTCCTGAGCAGCTAGGATTACAGGCATGTGCCACCTTGCACGACGTGGCCAATGATCTAACAGGAGACATTGCGTAAATAAATATGATGAGTGCAGACACTGGTGCGCACTATAAATCAGACAAAGGAGGATACCGTTAGAATAAAAGGGAGAGGTGGGTGTGGTGGTGGACTCTTTAATGAAGTATGACAAGTTTAAACCCAGCCTGGACAATTTAGCGAGTTAGCAGGACCAAGTGTCAAAATAGAAACAAAATTTTAAAAAGGTTAGGGGAAAAAAAAAGGTTAGAAAAAAAAAAAGGCTTGGGATGTGGTTTAGTGCAAAAGCCCTGGGTTCAATCGCCAGTATCAACAAACCAGTCAGTCCGGGGCCGGGGATATAGCTCAGCGGCACAGGCACCTGCCTGGCAAGCGCAAGGTCCTGACTTCGATTCCCGGTGCCAAAAAAACAACAACAAAAAAACAAAAACAAAAACAAAAACAAAAAACAGCAGTCACTCCATGGGGATATTGTGGTAAGAGTGCCAGCGCCCGGAGGACACCAGTTAAGGACGGGAGGGGGGCGGGGGGCGCAGATGGTAGATGCCCTTAGCTTCTGCTGCATGGCTGTGCAGCCTCAGCTTGACTGCCTCCCGTGATGGGGAGCTCATTACCTCCTGGCATATAGACAGCACTCTATTAGCAGTCGTCCTACTGCTCACACTCTTGCTCACACAGGAGCTGCCGCTTACTGGGCACCGACTCAGAGCCTGGCAGTTGGCTAAATGACTCCGCAGCATGATCTCACCGACTGCTCACCCTAGCCAGCTTTTTTTTTTTTTTTGAAACACGGTCTCCTTATGTAGTTCAGACTGAACTCACTATGTAGCACAAGCCGGCCTCTATCCTCCTGCCTCAGCCTCCTGAGTGCGGGGATTACAGGCACGCGCCCCCACGCCTGGCTTCTGCCAGACTTCTGCCAATGACTTCTAGCATCTTTGGGAAAGAAATTTCACTAGTCATTCGATCACCTTAGGGTTCACCCCGCTTTCCCTCTCCAGGGAACGCCCATGACCCAGGTCCAGCCAATCAGAGCATTCCAGTGCTTCGCCCTCTAAGGACATTGATTGGTTGAAGGCGGGGCACGTGACCCTCTCAGGCAGTGATTTTCCCTGGAAGCTTTAGGTAAGACGCTTTTTCAGGCCTCTAAAGATGCCCAGGGCTGGGAAGTGAGACCAGCGCTTCGGAAGCCGCCTTCGCTATCTGCTCCGCCTCCCCGTTCAGGGCACTGGGAACGGGGAGCCCAGCCCTTCGTACATCCGGGGCAACGAAGGGCTGGAACTCAGTCGCCGCCCCATCTTTGCTGTCTCCGGGAACGCTGCACGTTGATCACAGAGAAATACGGACAGTGACTTCTTGTCGGTACCGCAGCGCCTGGATCGGGCTGTGACTGAAGCTGAATTTGCCACTTGACGCTTTCTCCCCCGCCCCCTCCCCTTTGCAGGGCTCTGGTCCTCTCTGCACAGTCGCTGCTGGCCGACGGGGTGGCTGGACCAAAGCATCACAGGCTACCGCCCGGCGTCTTGCTACACACACATGTAATCCTAGCGCCCTGGGAGGCTGAGGCAGAAGGATCGCCAGTTCCAGACCAGCTTGGACAACTTAGTGACTTAGCAAGATTCTGTCTCAAAATTCAAGAAAATAAAGTAAAAATTTAAGAAAGCGTCTGGGAATGTAGCTCTGTCCCAACGTGTGCCTCACACTGTCAGCTGAAGGGCTCCAAAGTCCGGGTGCCGGATCCAAAGCATTGTCCAAGGGCCTCACAGAGTGAGGCGCGGCGTCCCAGTGAGGGGCAGCGGGGGACTGACGTGAGGGTTCGGGAACGTGGCTGAGGACACCCAGTTCTCCCAGTGTTTCAGGCAAAAACCAAAGCACCGTTATCAGCTCCTGGGAAGTCCAGGCCCCGGCAATGCGGCAGTCCGTGGGCCACAGAGCAGGCCAGCACTCTGGCGTCCCGGTCAGGACACAGCAGGAGGAAGTCGGGGGCGCTCAAGCCAACCCAGGCTGCGTCCCCACAAGGTGAAGAAAGGGCGAGAGAGCGCCCGGGGCCCCTCTTATCAGGGAGGGGCTGCTCCCGTTCCTGGGGGCTCAGCCCTCAGCATGTAAGGACCCCCAGCCCCGCCTGATCTCTGTCACAGAGGAGGAGGAGGAGGAGGACACCGGCCTTGGTCCCCGAGGGGCAGCCACAGTCACGCTGCCGCACCTGTCACCCTCTGTCCCAGGGTTTCAGCCCGGCTGAGTGCGGATGGGACCGCGGCCTGGGCTCCTCCCGAGGCTCTCCTGGGTAGTCACCTCTGGGCCACCTTGCAGGACTTCACTTCAACAACTCCTGCCTCCTCTGCCACCTCCTGGCCCTGGATCCCAGCTTGGCGCTGTCCTGCTGTCACCTGGACCAGAGGCTGAGCGCCCCCTCCCTCCTCCTGTGTGCCGGCACTGTGCACCATCCTGGCTCTTAAGCCTTTCCTGTGCCCCCAGCCACCTGACCTTCTGGTGCCTCGGTCCTGCGCCCCTGTCCACAGGGATCTGCTAGCTGCAGCCGCCCTGTCAGGTCCCCTTCCTGCCTAGAGCCTGCTCTAGCTCCCTGCTGCCCCAGTCATCGACCTACAGGGCCCCGAGTCCCCAGAATGCTACGGCTCTGTTACAGTTGGGATCCAAAATATACCCAGCCAAGACTCCTTGTAGCCAGGTATGGTGACACTAGCTTGTAATCTCAGCACTCTGGGAGACTGAGGCAGGAGAATCACAAGGTCAAGCCCAGCCTGGGAATAAAGTGAGACTCTGTTTCACAATAAAAAATAAAAGGGGCTGAGGAGCCGGTGGTGGCTCACCCCTGTAATCCCAGCGCTCAGGAGGCTGAGGCAGGAGGATCATTGCAAGTTTGAGGCCAGCCTGGACTACAAAGTGAACTCAAGCCCAGCCTGAACTGCATAGTGAGACCCTGTCTCAAAAAGACAAAAAAAAAAAAAAAAAAAAAAAAGGATGAGGGGCTGAAGGTGGAGCTCAGAGCAAAGGCCCTGGGTTTGATTCTCAGTACCTGGAGCGGGGGGAGGCTCACTGTGTTGAAGTGTTGGTTGCTGAGGGGCTGAGGGGAAGTGGTTGGATGGAGAGGGCCAGTCTCTAAAATATAAAATACATAAAAAGGAAGCCCGTTGTGTGTGCCCCTCACTAGGCCCCCACAACTCCAGTCCCGCGTGCGGGTGCCTCTTCACGTTGGACTCCGTGCTCACCCCTTGGTGGATATGATGGCTTTGAGTTCCCCGACACCCAAGGGAACAGGAAGAAACACTTCCGGTGTCTGGAGGAACAGACTGAGGGCCAAGAGGGCAAGTGACTCTCTGAAGGAATTGTAGTTGGGAGGAGCCAGAGCCAGGAGGACTTCCTGGCAGCATGGCATGGCTAGGTGCCTGGCATATGTAGCTCAGCTTTATTTGTTCGTGTGTTTGTTTTGAGACAAGGCCTTGCTATGCAGTTCAGGCTGGCCTTGAACTCAGTGTGTAGCCCAGGCTGGCCTCAAACTCACAGCAATCCTCCTGCCTCAGCCTCCCGAGTGCTGGAATTATAGGCTTGCACCATGACGCCCATCTCCACAGCATCATTTGATGTGAGCACCAGTCGCTCTGCTGATTGTTCCAGAATGCCACAGTGCATGTGCGGATTCACAAGGGGGCCCGAGCACCTTCTGCCCTCCCAAGTGAAGAACACAAATTCCATGAAACAGCGATGTCCATGAGAAATAGAAGGTGGGCCACAAGGAAGTTTTATTTATTTATTCATCTTAGAACAGGGTCTCACTTTGTTGCCCAGGATGACCCTAAATTCCTGGGCTCAAGTGATCCTCCTGCTTCAGCCTACTGAATAGCTAAGATTACAGGTGTATATTACTAGACCTAGCTCTAATTGTTTATTTAAATCTAATTGTTTTCTAATTGCTTATTTGTTTCTAATTTTCTAGTTGTTTATTTAAACCTAATTATTTATGTACTTATGGGCTGGGGATATAGCTCAGTGGCAGAGCACCTGCCTGGCAAGCACAAGGTCCTGAGTTCGATTCCCAGTACCAAAAAAAAGAAAAATGAAAAAATATTTTTTTTTTGTCTTCCTGAGACAAGATCTCATTATGCAGTTCAGGCTGGCCTTGAGCTCACTTGCAGCCCAAGGTGGTCTCGAACTCACAATGATCCTCCTGCCTCAGCCTCACCAGTGCTGGGATTACAGGCGTGAGCCACCACACCTAGCTTTTTTTTTTGGTTTTTCTCCGGTACCGGGAACCGAACTCACGACCTTGTGCTTGTCAGGCAGGCGCTTTGCCGCTGAGCTAAATCCCCAGCCCCCTTTTTTGTCTTTTTGAGACAGGGTCTCACTACACAGTTTAGGCTGGCCTTGTGCTCACTTTGTAACCCAGGTTGGACATGAGCTGGCAGTGATCCTCCTGCCTCACCTTCCCAAGTGATATGATTATAGGTACGTGCCACCATGTCTGACTTTGTTATTTAGTTATTTGTTTGTTTGTTTCTGTATTTTTGTGTACTGAGGATGGAATCCAGGACCTTGGAGATGCTAGGTAAGTGGTCTACCTATGAACTATATTACCACTCTACACACGTAACCTGACAAATCACAAATGAAGCTTTTAATATTCTAGTACTTATACTAAAAAAAAAAAAAAATTAAAAAGAGGGCTAGCTGCGGCTCGGTGATAGAGCATTTGCCTACTATTTGGGAGGCTCTAGGTTAATCCCGAGCACCAAAAAAAGGAAAGAGATGGGGCTAGGGATGTAGCTCAGCAGCACAGCACCTGCCTGGCAAGCATGAGGTCCTGAGTTTGATTTCTGGTATCCCCCCCCCCAAAAAAGAAAGACGTGAAAAAAATTTGTTGACTGCCCAGTGTGCTGGCACAGGCCTGTAATCCTAGCACTTGGGAGGCTGAAGCAGGAGGATCTCAAATTCGAGCTCAGCTGGGTAGTTTAGGGAGACCCTTTCCTAAAATATAAATGAAAATAAAGGCTGGGGATCTAGCTCAGTGGTAGAGCACCCCTGAGTTCCTTCCCCAGTACTAAGGGGGAAAAAAAGAACACCAATAAGATTGACCCCAGAAGGGTTTTAGGAGCAAATAAATTAATGTATAGTAAATTCTCAGTATTTTAGGAATTGCTTCCAGGATGCCCTTCAACTTCCCAAAACCTTGGATGTTCAAGTCCCTTGAAAACAGCAGAGTATTATTCTTTGTACTTCACATCATCCCTAGATTGCGTTTTGAGGGAAAAAAACTATGCTCATGTTCGGTACAAATGTGATTGTTTTTGGTCACGTGTTTTTTTATCTGCAGCTGGTGAATCCCAGGATGTGGAGGGCCACCATGTCCCAACCAGAGCAGAGCTGGGTGCATGGTAGGTGCTCTTTCTTTTTTCTTTCTTCAGGGTCTCACTATGTAGTTCAGGTTGGCCTTGAACTTGCTGAGATCCTCCTGCCTCAGCCTCCTAAATGCTGGGATTACAGGTGTGCACCACCACACCCAGCCCACGCTCTTTAAGTGTGGGCTTTTCTTGCCATTTGGAGCCCTAGGAAGGAACATTTCTCAACTCCACAGTGAGGGTGGAGAATGAGAAGTGCCCTCAGAATCGAGACACAGTGAGAGGGCATTTGCCTGGTGATGAGGCCCCAGGTTCCAGCCCAGCGTGTCAAAGTGAACAAATACAGGGCAGGCGCTTGGACAGGTGCCTCCTCCGACCCTTGCTGTTTGTCTTCCTGGCCTCAGCTTTCAATTTCCCTGTGTAGTGGGTTCAGTGGATCTTGTCACCTCCACCGAAGTGCTGTCCCCTTGGAAGCTGCAAACTGGAGCATGTTTGGAAAAAGGGTCCCTGCAGGTGTAATTAAGGATCTTCAAGTGGGGTCATCCTGGATTATCTGGGTGATCCGTAAGTCCCACAGCACGTGTCTGAAAGAGAAGGGCAGGAGAGCCAGTGTGTGGTAAGATATACACTGTCGTCCTAGCACAGAGGAGGCTGAAGCAGGAAGATCACATGATCAAGTCCAACTGGACTACATAATGAGACCCCGCCTCAAAAAAACAAAAGAGAACTTGTTTTGTTTTGGGTACAGGGGATTGAATGCAGGGTACCACTGAGCTGCACCCCAAGACTATTCCCCGCCCCCCCGGTACCAGGAATCGAACTCACCACCTCGCACTTGCCAGGCAGGCGCTGTGCTGCTGAGCTAAATCCTCAGCCCCTGTTTTTTTCATGTTTGAGAGACAAGACCTCACTAACTTGCCCAGATGGGACTTAAACTTGGACTCGGACTGCCTCAGCCTCCTTCAGTGCTTGGATTAGAGTTTTGCATCTCTATGCCTGGCTTTGAGTTTTCTTTAAATGCAGTGTTTGCAAATACAGGCAGGCTTTGGGTGGAGAGCTGGTTTGGTTGCTTGCATGCTGTGCGGCCTTGGGAAAGAACCTAAATCTCTCTGTGCCTCAGTTTTCCCCCCTATAAAATGGCCATAATGAGATTAATTGTCTTGGAGGGATGTGGATTGGAATAACTGAGAATCATCAATCAACTTTACTGCCTAGTCCTAAAAGTCTGCAAATTCTGCAAGACAAGAAAAATGAGGTGCAGAGATCAGAAGGTAAGGCATAAAACTGCCATTTGGATCATTTTAAAGAAAAAAACTAAGAGAATCAACAAAGTATTGGAAGATGAGAATTTGAGCAGGTTTCCTGTTAGAAGATTAATCAATTAGAAATTATAATAGAAAGGTCTGGCGCAGTGGTGCACGCCTGTAATCCCAGCACTTGGGAGGCTGAGGCAGGAGGATCGTTTGGAGTTCAAGACCAGCCTGGGCTACGAAGTGAGGCCACCGTGCACAGCGAGACCCTGTCTCAAAAAGAAAAAAAAAAAAATTATAATAGAAGAGAAGAAATCAGTAAACTAGAAAATACCATCTGTACTGGACCCAGTGGCACATATTTGTAATCTGTACGACTGGGAAGGCTGAGGCGGGAGGACCGCAAGTTTGAGGACAGCCAGGCAACTTAGCAAGAGTGTCTCCCAATGAAATATAAAAAAGGCTGGGGCTGGGGCTCAGTGGCAGAGCTCTCCCAGGTACCTGGCAACAGATTTGAGCACAGAGCTCCCTGTTGCTCCTTGAACTCTCCCACTGGGTTATTCCAGAGGTTTCTCTGACCCTAAGGGGCTCCATGAAAATTCCCCGCCTTGTTCCCCACCCTTCTCTTGGCCTCCGGTTGCCGCCCCGCCTCCAGCCCTCACCCGGAAGCTTTCTCCCTGCCTGCTGGTCCCCCTGCTCCAGGCACTGTTTGGGCTCTTTCCGGGGTCACCAGGCACCCTGTCGGCTCTATCCCCTTGTTCAACATGGGCTGCTGTTTGCTTAGAACTGAACCCCAAATACTTGTCCAGTCTTCAAGGGCCTATGTCAAGGGACCCGGATGTTCAGCCCCACTGGTTCAGCACCAGTAGTTCAGCCCCTGCTGATTGCCTTCCTCCCTCTGCCAGGCACAGTTCTTCCTGTTTCTGAAACTCACTGAGCCGTTTCCTGCCCCAGGGCCTTTGCATACCCGGTTTCCCCAGCCTCAGAGCACTCTCTCTAACCACCAGGCAGATTCCCAGTTATTCTTTGGGACTCCAGTGTGCCTTTGACAGAGAAGCCTACCCTACCCCCAGTTAAAATAATGTCCTGCCTTCTTGCCCTTCGAGGCACTTAGCAGAGTTCTTTTGGTTTTGTTTTGTTTTTTGTTTTTGTTGTTTTTTTCCGGAACCAGGAATCGAACTCACGACCTTGCACTTGCCAGGCAGGCGCTGTGCCGCTGAGCTAAATCCCCAGCCCCTGTTTTTTGTTTTTGAGACAGGGTCTGGCTATGTAATTTAGGCTGGTCTTAAACTCACTTGGTAGCCCAGGGTGGCCTCAGAGTCTTGGTGATCCTCCTGTCTCAGTCTCCAGAGTGCTGGGAACAGGGGTGCACCAACTCGTCCAGCAATTTATTAGCTTTGTATGGGCTCAAACTGTCAATCCTCAGCACCCTACAGTGTAGCACCTATACTTTACCCTATACCTGTGTAGCACTCTGGCAGGCTGAGGCCGGAAGATCGAGAGTTTGAGCCCAGCCTGGGAAATTTACCAATTTAGATGGACCTTGTCTCAAAATTTAAAAACAAAATGAAGAAAAGGGCTGGGGACATAGTTTAGTGCAAAGGCCCTGTGCTCAATCCCCAGTCCTGCAAATAAATTAATAAATATATACTGAGGGCTGTAATTCTAGTACTGTGGGAGGCTGAGGCAAGAGGATCATGAGTGCAAGTCCAGCCTGGGTAATTTCGCTATTTAGCTAGATCCTAGAGAGAGAGAGAGAGAGAGAGAGAAATAGAGGAGGGGAAAGAGAGAGAAAGGAGAAGAAGAGAAGAAGGAGAAGAAGAAGAAGAAGAAGAGGAGGAGGAAGAAGAGGAGTGGGGAGGGAATATGACTCAATATTAAAGGCCCTGGGCTCAGTACCACTACTGAAATATAAAAATCTGAAAGCCAAACCTGTAGCTGACTGACTGACAGCACTTATCCAGCACCCAGAACGCCTAGGTTTTACCCTCAGCAGAAGACAGGAAACAAACGAACAACCACAGCGTCCCCCACACAAAAAAAATCGACAACAAAATTAAAACAGAAATGTAAGGGCTGTGAAAACACCTCAAAATAATTTCATGTTAACATAAATTCGAAGTTTTAATAAACTGGACCATATTTTGAAAAAAGTCCTTGAGGCCGGGCATGGTGATGCATGCCTGTAATCCCAGCACTCAGGAGGCCAAAGCAGGAGGATCCTTGTGAGTTCGAGACCAGCCTGGGGTACAAAGTGAGCTCAAGGCCAGCCTGAACTGCATAGCGAGACCCTGTCTCAAAAAGACCAAAAAAAAAAAAAAAAATCCTTGAGGAAGAGGATGTGGGTTTATTTTCCGTTTTTTTGGGGGGGGACCCGACAGAGCCCGTCGTGGCTTCCCAACCGCCAAGCACGTGCTGTACCCCAGCTGCGCCCAGCCCAGTGTGCGCTAAGTGTGAGATTCACTTTCATGCCAGGCCGCCCGGAAGATGCTGGCTCCTTACATCTGCGTCTGATCCGGCCTGCTGCAGTGTCACTGTGTACCCAGGAGATAAGAGTGGGAAAAGGCCAGGTATGTGTCCTCAGTGGAATGGTAAGCATTTTGACCTCCCGAGAGGGTAGAGGAGCCCCCCCAGGGCCCCGAAGACCTCATTTTGAGAATCACCCCCAGGCTGGTCCTGTAAGGCCCAGAGGCACACTCGGGGAACCGAATTCCTCTAGGGCCAGGTGACCTAGCGGTGAGGTCAAATAGCCTGGATTTCTCTCTGGAAGGGGTCGGTGCTGAGGAAATACTCCAAGCTCCTCCTCGAGGGCCCACAGGCATGCTCCTTGGCTCAGCTCCTACCACAATCAGCGGCTCTCTGAGTTCGGGAAACGACATGTTATTGTCTTACCAACACGGTTCACGCCGTGCATGTCTCCTGAGCGAGGCCGCGCTGCGCTGTGGCACCACGGTTCAGGGGGTCAGGGGCGCCTTCAGCACCAGGTCCCCACGGTGCCCGCGTCCCCGCCGGCGGGGAGGGCGGGGGCCGGCTTTCCAGGGACGCGGGCGGCGCGCGGGCCTGGCCCACAGCTCTGC
>NW_004955555.1:2408303-2409701 GCF_000276665.1 Chinchilla lanigera | reverse complement strand
CCGCCCCACGCCCCGGCCCGCAGCGTCCCCGGCCCGCAGCGAGCGCCGCGCCGCGCGTCACGAGGCTAAGTTTAGAGGGAAGGGGCTCCGCCAGGACACTGAGCCCCCGGCCGCGCCCCCCTGCTCCGCCCCCTCTGCATCCCCAGCCCCTCGCTCGGACTCAGCGGGGGAACCCCGAGATCGCCATTCTCGGACTCAGAGGGGACCCGACGTTGGGACAGGAGCGAGTCCCGGAGGGCCTCGGGCAGAGGCCTGGGTTGCCGAAGGCACTGTGAACTCGGGGCGTCCGGGCCCAGGGTGCACCTGCAAATGTGGGTGGTGGGGAGATCCGAACTCGCAGGCTGGAACGATGAAGACGGGTCTGGGGATCAAAGGCTCAGTGTTCGAATTCAGTATGTGGGAATAAATTTGGGAGTAGCTGTGCGTGGTGGTGTAAGCCTGTAATCCTAGTACTCTGTAGGCTGAAGCAGGAGGGTCACCGCGAATTGGAGACCAGCCTGGGGACATAGTGAGTTCAAGACCAGCCAAAACTTCATAGCGAGACCCTGTCTCAACAAGCAAGCAAGCAAAGGAGAGCAACCTAGAAACTAGGGCAACTTTTGCCCTGCCTTTAACGCATACAAACTGACTCACTGACATTAGCCGCAAGCAGCGGGGTCTTTGTCCCACTTTCGCAGCGCAGAAAAGGATGTAAGAAGGAAACAGCCTGCAGCTGCCTTTCTGGGGTCCTGTCCCTGGCAGTTGTGGTTCCAGTCACCATCGCCAGACCTTCCAATCCTCCTAAGGGGCTCCGGCGCCCCCTCGCGGGATAGGCAGGAGTTGCAGGATCAAGGCTGGCAATTTTATGGCCAACCTGAGAAACCGCAACGGTCTGAATGGGGAGATTATATATGTAATATAATACAATATATTATAATATTATATATATAATTGCAAAAGATAGACTAGAGAGACATAATTTAATGAGATAATACATAACATATATTATATATATTTCCCCTACCAAGTGTAGTTTTGTTATCCCAACTATTTGGAAGGCTGAGGCAGGAAGATCCACAAGTTTGAGGCCAACCTGGGCAATTTGGTGAGGACTCCACCTCAAAATAAAATTTTTTAAAAGGCTGGGGTGAGGGGCCAGGGATATAGCTTCAGTGGCACAGCACCTGCCTGACAAGCGCAAGGTCCTGAGTTCTATTCCTGGTACAAAAAAAAAGGCTGGGGTGTAGCTCAGTGGTAGAGTGCATCTCTGGCATGTAGGAGGCTCTGAGCTGCAACCCCAGTAACAGGTAGAGAAAGCGAAAGTGAAATTTTCAGATGAGCAAGACTCAGAAAATGACTACTCACAGGCTCCCAAAAGATTAGTAGAGAAGGGATCTGGGTGTGGCTCAGGGGTAGAGC
>NW_004955555.1:2404111-2408123 GCF_000276665.1 Chinchilla lanigera | reverse complement strand
AGGCTGAGGCAGGATGATTGTTGCAAGTTCGAGACCAGCGTAGGCTACAAAGTGAGTTTAAGGCCTGAAGTACATAGCGAAACTCTGTCTCAAAGGACAAAAAAAAAAAAAAAAAAGAAAGACTAAACAACAACAAAACAACAAAAATCCCAAAAAAACTGAAGCCCTAAACCCTCAGTGCTTCACTATGTGAACTTAATTGGAAACAGGGTCTTTATGGAAATCATTAGATTAAAATGAGTTCATTAGGGTGGACCCAATCCAATATGACTGGCATACTTATACATTTTTTTTTGTATTTTTTGTATTTTGAGGCATGGTCTTGCTATGTAGTTGTGGCTAGACTTGAACTCACTGTATAGTCCATGCTGGCTTCAAATTCATGGCAATCCTCCTGCCTCAGCCTCCTGAGTGCTGGGATCACAGATATGAGCCACCACACCTGGAGGAAAGTATTTTTTAAAAAGCAATAATATATATACATACGCACGGCCTTAGAATTTGCAAGATCTCTTAAAACAACACACTAAGGGGAAAAGCCAGGAGGAAATAGCGTGAATGAACACTAAAAAGTCCAAATAGATGGGATGTAGTGGTGTGCTCTAGGAACCTTAAGCAAGAAGATGGAAAGTTCAAGCCCAGGTTGGGCAATTTGGTTGTTTAAGGAGATCTCATCTCAAGTGAAAGGAAAGGAAGGAAGATAGGTAGGGTGGAAGAGCTGGGAAGGCAGATCATTGGAAAGGATCTGGGTTCAATACCCAATCCTGAAAAAGGGAGGAGAGAGAAGGAGAGGGAGAAACTTCTACATAAAATTAAAAAGTTAAAATAGAGCACGGGGCTGGGGGTTTAGCTCAGCGGCACAGCACCTGCCTGGCAAGCCCAAGGTCTTGAGTTCGATTCCCGATACTGGAAAAAAAACAAAAAAACAATAAAAATAAATAAAAATAAAAAATAAAATAGAGCACAAACGAAGGCCAGGCATGGAAATGCACACCTGTGATCCCAGCACTTGGGAGGCTGAGGCAGAGGGATTACTATTTGAGGTCAGCCTGGACTGCACAGTGAGTTCAAGGACAGCCTGAGCTACATAGCGAGACTGTCAAAAGAAAAAAAAAAAAAAAAGCACAACGAGGAGGAAACACATTCAATATATGGAGCTGACTAAGAATTAGAAGTGGGATCCAAAAAGTACTCTTATAAATTAATCGCAATAAAAAGGCATCTAACCCATTTAAAAAATGGGCAAAGGATATGAGCAAGCAGCTCCTGGAACACAAATACACAAGACCAATAACCTCACTCAGAAATGTCCTATTTCCTTAGTAATCAGGGAGCTACGAGTCGGAACAGTGTGATACTACTCTCTCAGGAAATGACTAAGACTAACTCATCCCCAGGCCCACTTCCGATGTCCCTTCCTCCTGCGCCGGCCAGGGTCAGGCGCCCCCACCCACCCATCCCACTGCCCTGTGGGGTTTCCAGCCCAGCGCTGCCCGCGGGGGTCGTCACGTCTCTCCCACTGGACTGGACGCCCCCAGTGTCACTAGCACAGCCCCGCGCGATACCGGGAATCCGGGAGGCGCTTGGGGGACTGTGTGGAGTAAATGAATGAATGGGGAAACTGAGCCCAAGTCAATCGAAGACTGGGATTCAAACTCAGTTCTCTCCGTACTGGGGAAGGGGTAGCTAGTTTTATCTCCGGACGCCTCTTCTCCAATGAGCCCTTTCTGGATCCGGGGAAGACTGCAGGCGTTCAAGAGGGTAGTGGAACTCAACCCCTTGGCCCTTGAGACTCTCAATCTCATAGACCACGCCTCTTTCTTCCCCCAACCTCCACAGTCCTCCATAACCATAGAGAGCAGCGCAGGGCCATACCCTCTCTATGCTCTACCCCAGTAGAGAGCAGTGAGGCAGACCGTGGGCCAGAGAAGCCGGAAGTGCGGGGACCCAGGGGGTAGGTTGGGCGAGCTGGAGGTGGAACGCCTTGATTCCCCTGCATTTTTTTTCCCCCCCGCTTCTGGGCCTGGGGTCGAGCAGGTGAGTTCTCGCAGGACTGAAACCCGGAGGTATCAGCTAGATGGGCAGGAGGTTAGAGACCATGGGAGGTGATTGGCAGCCATGCAGGCCAATCAGTGTAGTGTCTGAGAGACTGCTGTGGCCCGGAGCGGGAGTGCGTCCCGGCGCCGGGCCAGCAACCGGCGGGGTTAGCGGGGGCGGGGCGAATAGGTCCAGGGGCCCGCGAGAGGCGTGGCGATCCTAAGGTAGGCGGGGCTTTAGGAGCCGTGGGCTCCTGGTACTAGGGCCTTGATGCTAGGGAACGCGGAAATTTCACTCGGGGGGACGGGTGTGAGTGGGGTTTCTGCTGGGAGAACGGATGCACGAGCTCCTGCCTGCATGTCTTCCCTCTCAGGCCCCAGATGGACCCTGGGAAGGACGAGGAGGGGGCGCCCAAACCTGCAGGGCCACCTGCGAGGAAGAAGTTTGTCATTCCGCTGGACGAGGATGAAGTGCCTCCTTCGGGGGTAGGACGAGGCAGTCGGGGGCCGGGTTACTGTTAAGAGACTGGGGGCAGTGAGGGACTGAAGTTGGGCAGAAAATGGCTTTTGGAGCACATTTGGGTTAGAGTTGGGGGCTTGAGTCCCCATGGAAAACAGCCCTTTTTCATCTTACAGGTCACAGTTTTGCCATCTGTAAAATGACAGGGTAGTGCCGGGCATAGTGGTGAACACCTGTAATCCTAGCACTCAGAAGGCCGAGGCAGGAGGGTCGCCACAAGTTCAAGGCCAGCCTGGACTGCATAGGGAAACCCTGTTTCAAAAAAACCCAAAAGCCCAGACAAGCAAACAAAAAAAACAGGCTGGTTCTAAGAGAGGGCTAAGGCTGTGGCTGAAAACATGCAGGTAGCAGGTGGCCTCGTGTGTTTTTTCTTTTGTAAGGTTCTGGAGATCGAACCCAGAGCCTTTGCACTGAATTACATCCCAGCCCTTTTTTATTTTTAACTTGGAGGCCGGGCCCTGCCATGTGTCTTATATGGCCAGCACCTTGGCTTTTCGATATGAATTTGTGGCTGATGTTTAGGAATTGGGAGATTTTGCAAATACAGGAGAAAGAAAAGAAAGAAAGAAAAGGAAAAGAGAGGCTGTGTGTGGTGGTGCATGCCTGTAATCCCAGCACTAGGGAGCCTGAGGCAGGAGTATCATTGCGAGTTCGAGGCCAGTCTGGATGACAAAGTGAGCTCAAGACCAGCCTGAACTGCATAGCGAGACTGTCTCAAAAAGACAAAAAAAAAAAAAAAAAAAAAGAGAGAGAGAGAGAAAGAAAGCAAGCTGCATTTTGACATCTTTTGGTATTTTTTAAAAAAATTATTATAAGATAGGTTCTCCCTATGTAATAGTGCAGGCTAACCTTGAACTCTGTGTGGCCCAGGCTGGCCTTGAACTCACAGTGATCCTCCTGCCTCAGCTTCCTGAGTGCTGGGATTACAGGTGTGCGCCACCATGCCCGGCACTGTTGGTAAATTGAAAGATCTCACAACACTGAAAGCATCCCACAGGACAGAAGTTAGGTGGTGCTGAATATTGCCCACCTGTGTGCTTATGCAGGGAAAGAAAGGGGCGAAGGATATGGGATGTGCTGGGGGAGGAGCCCCTGAGATAGGAAGGGCAAGGAGGTGACCTCTTGGCAGGGGCACAGAAGAGGTGAGGGCGTGGGCAGTGTGGACATGTGGGAGGAGCTGGCAAGGCCAGTGCAAGGGCCCTGAGATCAGAGGGAGCCTGAAGGGTGGGAGAGCAAAGAGGTGGTGAGTGGGGCTGGAGCACAGAAAGTGAGGGGGAGAGCTGGGAAATTTAGAGGTGGCACAGATCTGCAGCCTGGTGGGCTGTGTGACAGCTTAGGCTTTTACTCTGAGGCGGGAGCCACTCATGGCCTGTGGGCAGAGGAGGGACATGGTGACTTTGTGTTGAGAACATACTTGTGGGGCAAGCAGGTGACTTCAGTGGTTCAAGGGTGAGAC